>NC_086053.1:1825000-2125000 GCF_947568885.1 Cydia strobilella
TCATGACTTCAAAGCGACAAAGTTCTAACACTGCACTTGATTGCACTCAGTGATAAGAATGATACTATTGATAGTATTAATAAAAGATTATTGTGTAATAACGCTAATATGTAGGTAATCGAATGATATTGCTGATAAGATCGGTGATCTAAAATTCCAAATGAGACATTTTAATATTAACCTGTCTGGCCTAGGGGGGCAGTGACCCTGCCTAATTGCCTATGAAGCCGATGGTCCTGGGTTCCAATCCTGGTAAAAGCATTTATTCGTGTGATGAACACAGATTTCTATTCCTGAGTCATGGGTGTTTTCTATGTATATAAAACATATTTATAAATATTTATATATATATCGTTGTCTAAGTAACTTAACACAAGCCTTATTGAGCTTACTGTGGGACTTCGTCAATTTGTGTAATAATGTCCTATAATATTTATTTATTATTATTTATTTATAATATTGAAAGAAAGAGGAAGAAGGGAAGACCAAGGAGAGCGTACATGCATCAAATAAAGGAAAAACTCAACGTCGTGTCGTATCAGGCTGTCAAAGAGAAGGCAGGGACCGCCAAACATGGAAATTGCTCCACCGACGAGATGATGATGATTTATAATCTTCTTCCTTGCCGCATCCGGCAATGGCGACCCCATTAACAATTCTTGTCCGGATTATGAAATGCCCTAATGTGGCTCGCAAAACCAAACTTTGTCTTGAAGATGCGGTCACAGGATGCGCAATGGAGTTGTCCAGTCGAGTTGCGGGTGTACGTGTAGGAGGGCTTAATGACGCTTAGCATCTAGGTCTTCCAATCGCTGCTGCTCAAATTGGTCTACATTCCTATAAGGAAAAATGGATTGGGTTTCCTATGGTAGATACCCTGATTGCCAACCCTGATTTTCAATGAATTGATAACGGAGTTTGAACATGAGTTCATACCTATTGTCTTGTGTACAATCAGGCTTGACCCGTTTTGAACTTACGACCTGACAATGTTAAGCCTAGAAACCTAGTTCAATAAAGACGACCGTTAAATGTAGTATCTTTCAACTAATACAACATTTACATTATTTTACATACAATAAGATCTATCTTTCAAGAAATAGGTCCTAATACCTATTAGCACTATGAAGACCGTTTAGATTATTAGCTACCCAAAAATTTTGTTCCCCAATAGCTTTTGTTCCATTCGCGTTTTTCCCCATTCTGCTGCTTTTTAACCAGGCGTAAATTTTTTCAGTAGTTAATTTAATCACACATGTCCCAGTCGTTTTTTTTTCTCCAAAGAGTAATGTTTTCACGATAGTCACACTAAGTCGATGGATAGGTAGGTTAGCTTCGTTAGGTAGCTTCAGATGCCCCAAGGGCAAACCGCCCAGAAATAGGAGCCCCGCGTAGCGGGGCTCCGTCGGCTCAGGGTAAGAAGGGCTTGTTCTCGGAAATATTACTCTTTGGGGAAAAAAGCGACTGGGAAGGTATTCGCGTGTGATTAAATTAACTACTGAAAAATAAACGCCTGATTAAAAAGCAGAATAGGAAAAACGCGAAAGGAACAAAAGCTATTGGGGAACAAAAATTTTGGGTAATTAATCTATATAATACAGTCTATGGAGACGGAACATACATAGTCGCGACCCTCAGCAATGAGGGACCGAGGAAGAAGAAGACCTATTAGCAGCTCACCTGAGTTAAAAATGATTATACTAATCGGAGTCCCATCTATCTATGTTCCTTTCTGGACAGTTATCATGCAAGACGAGTAGCAATATAGTCTTAACGAGTCGGATTCTAAACGCCACTATTACTGTTCTAAACGGTACTAGTACTGTCCGAGCGCGAATTCCGTGCAGGCTGAGGAATGTTAGGAATGTTGGGCGTCATGACAGAGTAATGTCATTTTGTACGTACGGGCGCGGTGCACACCCTCCCTCTTCCTCGACCTCCGAATGCACGGAATTGGCGCGCGGACAGTATATGGCATGGGCACTATGTCAAAGTGACATGACTTAAATTCGAATGAAGAAAAATCATCTTAGTTCCTTTGAATTTAGCCATGTCACTTTGACATAGAGTGCTCATGCCATATACTAGTACCGCGTCAAGCACTCGGACGTTTACCTTATTAATCGGAATTTTTTCTCAGACCAAAATAAAAACGTGAGGCGTTAGTATTTAAAAATGTTGAGAAAGTTCTAATAATATATAAGAACACAATGCAATGCTTTCTGGAGTAGGTGTTTATGCCAGCTTGGGCTAAAATTCTATCGTATGTCCGGTCCGGATGTTCTCGGTCTACAGCTCACAGATCCACTAATTTGTTAATTATGTTAAAACCATGGACCAATCCTTGGTTAAAACCAATTGCAGTAGGCAATATCTTTCATTAAACACGTGAAATAGTTATTTGTGCAACAAGAGAGGAAAGTTGGTTTTTCTTGCGAGTGTTTATTTTGAGTCCCGAGAAAGCGAAAGATTCCATAATTGAATCACGAGCGTCGCTCGTGATTCTAAGGTAGAATCTTGAGCGTAGCGAGGGACTCAAAAACACGAGATGTAAAATAACTTTGCTCTCGTGTTGCACACATAATTTTTCACCTCAGTAGTGAGAACATATTAAAGGTTAAAATGTATTTCGAATTACACAGAATAAACAGAAAAAAAAGTATGTACGATACGATAAGATACGATACGATACGATACGATACGATACGAGACCGGACCGGACCGGACCGTACCGTACCGTACCGTACCGTAGTATGAAGTTCATGGCCTTCACTAAATTAAAAAGCTACATTGTTTCACTCCCTGGTGTGAGGAAAGTCGCACTTTCCTCACTCCAGGGAGTGACGAAAGTAGGCTTGTTCGAGCTGCTGAGGTGAAAAACATAAAGGACGCAGGACATTCAACTCTAACGCGCAAAGCGGTGTAAATTTTACAATACTCCGATATTTCTCTTAAATGTCCCTTCTCTTAATGTAAGTGTCGTTACTCTTTATTTATTTACAGTACATATGGTGCAACTTTCTCGCACTAGTGCGTAAAAGAGCACTTTTCGTGCATATGTCGAAAGTTTAAAGGGCCATATGTACTGTAAAACGTTGTACGATACACGTGCGGATAGGTAATTCGCGACTCGTGTCGATTTAAAACACTCCCTGCGGTCGTGTTTTAATTTATCGCCACTCGTTTGGATTTTCCTCTTTTCCGCACTTGTATCGTAAATAACTATTTCAGCATCACACATTTAATGACGGTATTAATCTAGGCATAAACCTCAAAGCCCTAAAGATAACCGTAATAAACCACGCCCTTGAAATCTCTTTATTTATCTTTATACCTTTATAACCCATTGTCTTGTATTATTTCCAATCATTCTTAGTATGTATGTTACAATATGACTATGTTCCGAGATTTTATTAAAACAATGATAGACATTTTCTGATGATTCAAAGTATTGCCTAATAGGTACCTACTCGTCCTCATATTTAGAAATCGGCTCCGTTATTATAGTCACTATTCCATGTAAATTTTCTCATAATTGATAACTCTTTATTAGAAACTAGTCTCTAGAATTTAGAACATTAAATTTCTTTGCAACTTTGACGATGCAAGTCTTTTCACATGCTATACAAAGCCATAGATTTACATACCAAGGACCAAGGGATTAAGCTATATAAGATACCTATATTTTATTGTCTGTATCTATGACCCACATGCGAAAAAGTCGCGGTTAAACATTGATTTTCAGCACCTGTTTACTGATGGTCTAGAAATATAGCAATATTTTGTACGACAAGATATTGCTGATGCAACTGTGTCGAATTCAATTTGTGACCACAAATTATAAACAGTAGGCTTGAAGGAATTAGTAATGGAGTACACATCAGTAGATCGCTACATCTTTCCTAACAAAAAATTCTGCCGTTTTTAGGGTTCCGTACCTCAAAAGGAATAAAACGGAACCCTTATAGGATCACTCGTGCGTCTGTCTGTCCGTCTGTCACATCCTATTTGCTCCGAAACTACTGGATGAATTAAGTTGAAATTTGGTATACATATATGTTTGTAACCTAAAGACGGACATGTAACGTAAACAAATGAATTTTAAACACGGGGGCCACTTTTGGGGGGTAAATGAGAAAAAAAAAAAAGTTTTTCAAGCTATATCGTGTTACATATCAAATGAAAGAGCTTATTGTAAGAATCTCAAATATATTTTTTATAATTTTAAAATAAACAGTTTAGAAGTTATTCAAGAAAATAGGCAAAAAATGACCATTCCCACTTTATCTCTGAAACTACTGGATCTAAAATTTTGAAAAAAATTAATAGAATAGATCTTTACCTATAGATTACAGGAAAACCTATTAGAAATGTGCAGTCAAGCGTGAGTAGGACTTAATTACTTAGTTTTTGATCCGACCCCTACGGGTTTTTTAAAAACATTTCAGTCACGGTTCACATAAAAGACATTGTTTAAATTGTGTAATGTACGAAACCCTTGGAACGCGAGTCCGACTCGCACTTGGCCGGTTTTTTTCGAGGGGGGCGAGGTAGCACACATATAAAGAAACTAACTATAAATGCATCTTTTCACCACGTTGCTACGCACCCATACTAGCTTACAATACAACAACACTAAGTTAAATTAGTACACTAATGCAGTAAAAACTATATGCGGACACAATTTCACACTATCGGTGTAGGCGTAATCGAACCGAGTAATAGGGCTTCCAAGTGTCTGGATATTATCGTATCGATATAATTTTCTAGTCGTCATAGACAGCGCCACTTGGTACTGTTGGAATAGTTTCACAAATAAATCAAATAATTTACTGGATTATGAAATTAAATAAGCCATTCGCGGTGCTTACTATATGTAAATAAAGCTACTGCTGCTACTACGAGTATATAATGTCATTTCTCATTTTTAAAATATAATCTTCTAAAAAAGGAAGGCTATGTACCTACATTACATACCTATCTAAAACACAGCTTTGAGGGCATTGACCTAACGTAATCTGAATTATCATGTACCAACATAACGTCATCGGGTCAAAAACCCATTTGTTAAAATTTAATGCTCCATTTTCCGGCTATTGCACAGACATAGTATATACAAGTAGTAAGTATAGACGCGCCACCGAGCGACCAGGGGAAAGAATATTCATATAAAATTTGGGCAGCATAGGATTTTTTCTCTTTCACTCTTATAAATTTCGGTATTTGCCATCGCCTCCTACCTATGATGCCACCCGGTCGGTGATAAGGACAAAGCATGACTATTTTCTATTTCCTCTTATAGGAATCGCAATTAGACTATCTTTCTCTATCAAAGAGTGTCAGGGCCTTTGGTTATTGTCCCATTCGTAAAACGAAATACCTAAGCCACTTAAAGACAAGTATTTATAGGTAAAACATACGTTTTGTGAGGATTTCCCTTGCAGACATTCCTTTAGGCACTTTAGGTAAATACTTGAAAATATGAAAGTGATGATGATGATATCAAAACAATGCAATGCACTCATTCTATAATGCAGTAGCTATTGGCACCTATTTTTCAAAAGTGCTGTCAAATTTCACATTCGGCATTTACCTTGTGCCCTGTGGATATAGGTACCCAAAAGTCCAAAAGTTGAGGGCTCTATAATTGGGTGTCCCATATTTTACGATATTCACAAATTAATAACGCATACCCTAATAGCGCATAAATATGTCTTTCATATTCGAAAAAGGGGTTTTTCTTCCCTGCTAGGAGGGTTCAAAGTGGCACTTTTCTTCCCTGCTAGGAGGGATCAAAGTAACACTTTTCTGTTCTAGGACACTATTTTTGCATTTTTTTGCACATTATTTTTTTAGCTTATATAATATTTTTAAACCTCATAATTACCTCATAGGTGATGTGAAAAGCAGTATGTGTCACATGGTAGCAAAATTATTTCCATATTGGGCGGAACACACTTGAATCCCTCACTACGCTCAGGATTCTACTTTAGAATCCCTCGTTACTCTCGGGATTCTATTATAGAATCCTTCGCTTCGTTTAGGATTCAATTTACGCCCTCGCCGTAAATATGTCATTTTGATCCCTTGTAACACAATCTACTATTTCACATCACCTATTCGAAAAAGAGCTTTTTCTTCCCCGCTAGGAGGGATCAAAGTGGCACTTTTTTAGCCTGCTAGGACGGATCAAAGTGGCACTTTTCTATTCTAGGAGATGTTTTTTTTTTCTTTTTTGCATACTATTTTTTTAGGTCAAATAATATTTGGAAACACAATAATTTCCTTATATGTGATGTGAAAAACAGTATGTGTCACGTGGTAAAATTATTTCCACCTTGGGCGTTAACACTTGAATCCCTCACTACTCTAAGGATTCAATTATAGAATCCTTCGCTTCGTTCAGGATTTAATGTACGTCCTCGCCGTAAATATGTCATTTTGCTCCCTTGTGACACAATCTACTATTCCGGCACAATAAGGCCCAGAATCCATATATCGCGAATTAAAACTAGGTTACGTATCTGATTAGGAAGTCAACCTTCATCAAGAGCGCCTCCATGCCAGGCATTTTACAACGACGAAGTACCTCTGTGTTGGGGACACGATCTTGCCATTTTATTCGCAGAATGGAACGTAGACAGCGTAAGTGGAACGTGTCCAGCAAGCGAATGTCGCCTTTGTACAAACACCATGTTTCCGAAGCATACAAAAGAATCGGAAGAACCATGGCTTTGTACACCGACAACTTCGTCTGCAGCTTTAGATCATGCGATCCCCAAACACGATGCGTTAACCGACCGAAAGTGGACGCAGCCTTAGCAATCCTAGATGGGATCTCGGAGGATAGTCTGTTATCCTTTCTGATCTGGCTCCCAAGATACTTGAAAGAGGACACTTCTGTCAGGGGTTTCCCTTCTATAGTTAGGTTGGAAGTGTCCGCTTCGCATTTACGGGCTGGTTGTTTTAGCACTTGAGTCTTGGATATCGAAACGTCAGATACGTAAGTCCCGGCCGAAACCCTCCTATAATTACACTTACAATGATTCTGGTCAGCTTTACTGCCCCACCTGCGATAGAGTCTTTAAAAATAAGTTCGGCTTTGCCAGCCATGTCAGAGCCCACGCTCGTAATTAGCTAGGGTCGCCGTTGCCGATTACGGCATGGAGCTATATATATAGGAAGTCAAACACAGAAACGCTGTTAATTGTTGTGATTCGTTCCATATCTTTACAACACCAAGTATTTATTATGTTGGTGAGATTAATAACGATTGAAAGATACGCTTCTATATAAATTGGCGGGAAATCGCATCAGTCATCACTTTCATTTCTGAACGCTTCTTCCGCTTTGGAACGGTGCCGTGAAAAAAAGCTGTTGGCTCTATTGCCTAATTAACTTTTTACATTGTTTTGTGGCCCATCTTCTGTTTAGACAGTGCAAGATCAATAAGGTAGTTACCTAATGTTTATTTATTTTTAGTTACTTGTTAGAAAATAATAAAAACTATCTAAATATGCACAAAATTTATACCTACCTCGTATTGTTATTTTTGAGTTAGTAAATTAACAAAAAAATCCTAGGTACTTAGGCAGTCAAACTTCGATTTAACTCAAATCCTCATTTTTGTTTGTTTATTGTTTTTTAAATACATAAAAAAGAACATATTTAAAGAGAAGACTAATGTAAAAACTACAATACCTATACATTGATAAAAATATTTAGTAATATTCTTGTTACTTGGCTCTTACAAAATTCCATTAAAAATTAAAACTACAATAGTTAAACAACTGAAACGAAACGGTGTTTTATGTTCAAAATATTCTCTTTTGGCTTCGATACACAAACGCAAACATTTGTTAAAATGATCAACAACAGTAAATAATCATTGTAAACGAATTTTTAGGCCATCCCTGTATGTATGTATCATATGTATGTCACGTATGTACTTAGCTCACAAAATTGGTGACCTTATTTTGCAATAAATATAATTTACGAATTGTCAATTAACCTTGTGGACGGGACGATGTTATGCATGAAATATCCATTTAACAGATGATCAGCCACACCGTCCTCCTGCTTACTTCAGCATCTCTCGTCCTGGGTCACGGGAGAGTGACGCAGCCTCCTTCAAGAGCGTCAGCCTGGCGACTAGGGTTCCCCACGCCGGCTAACTATGATGACGATGGCTTGAACTGTGGCGGCTTTTCGACACAGTGGTCGAGTAATGGCGGCAAGTAAGTATAGTTTAACTTATCATAAAAATAACACAGCTGCACATTTCTGAAAACCCATCTTTGACCCTTCATTCTCCCCCAGATGCGGAATCTGCGGCGACTCCTATAGCATCCCATCCCCGCGCCCCCACGAGCTCGGCGGCACCTACGGCCAGGGCGTCATCGTCGCCAAATACCTCCCCGGCGCAACCATCGCCATCACCACCCACCTCACCGCCTCCCACAGGGGCTACTGGGAGTTCAGACTATGCCCTGACCCGACCGACAATTCCCAAGCATGCTTCAACAAGCATTTACTCGTATCAGAAGACGGGGAGACAAAATACACTCCAAACAGAGGCAGTGGAATGTACGAAGTCAACTATAAACTACCATCTGGATTAATCTGTGAGCATTGCGTGCTCCAATGGAGATATGTGGCTGGAAATAACTGGGGTACCTGCAATAACGGAACGTCAGGCTTAGGCTGCGGGAATCAGGAGGAGTTCCGTGCATGCTCCGATATCGCTATTGGCGTGTCGAAGACACTAAGCAACGAAAACGTCCCGTCGCCGCTTCTCTACTATTTGCAGCACGGATTCTATGAGTTAGATCAAGGTAAGGAAGTTGAGAATGATTTGAAAGAGTAATTTTAAGTAGGTTTTATACAGCTTTAAATATCGAATTGACTTGTCAACTAGTGTTTTAAGTGGGTCTCTATTGTTTCCCATATAGTTTTAAGTCATAATGTATTGTTTGTCCACATTTTCGTTAGTCAGAATTTGGTTTTTCTCAGAAACGCGTAACTTTTCAAGATTGCCATAAAACAAACCTAATCTAACCTAAATTTTCTATAGGAAAACCTGAGGAAGATCCTGAAAAGTTAACGGTTTCAGAATTATGACTAATGATAATATGACAATCATTACATTATGACTTTCAATAATTATGTCGAACAAAGGGACCCCGTTTTAAGTTTTTGCCTCATTTTGGCGCCATATGTCGTTAGGTAAAGTTGGGTCTATTAATAATATTAAAGTATATTTTGGAGGAGAATGAATGTATGCTTCTGGAACTGCTTAGTATAAGTTATTTATTATTTTACAATAAAACATACCTAGTAAAATTTGTTTGTTTTAATAATACGTCTTATTTGTTCATGCTCGTGATCATGCATCAAACTTATGAGATTATATTCAATAAAGATATTTGTAACTACTATGTAGAAGATAGGATAGTTACGTAAATATATATGTAGCCCAGTGAGCCCACATGCAGCAATATCAAAAGGATAGCACGATTGTTATCTCAAATACCAATGTTGGTGATGTGGTGGTTGGTTGTGTGACCAACCTACCTCTCCTAGAGATGGCCCATGATTGGTGCCGTTAACCTACCTACCTAAACCACAGAATAAATAATAAAAAATAATAAAAACATTGCGAAATAAACCCTATTTTATATTTACTTATTCTGCCAAACTCCAAGACAGCTAGTTTGTTGGCAGAGGGTAATATTAATTGGTATAGAAGGTTAACTCTCTAACAAAACGCGTCTATTACGGCAGATATGACCGCTAGGTGGCGCAAGCGCGAGCAGGCGTCCGTTCCGTAGCGGTGCGCGGCAACTACTATGGCTGGACACCAAAATTGGTGTGGGCCGCATGTACTTGTAGCGACGCGACGAAATCGCGGAGTGAGCCACACCTGCCTAAACAAAAATCATTTTTGCATTTTGTTGATAGCATACTATTATGTTTTTTAGGGTTTCGTACCCAAAGGGTAAAAACGGGACTCTATTATTAAGACTCCGCTGTCCGTTTGTCTGTCCGTCTGTCTGTCACCAGGCTGTATCTCATGAACCGTGATAGCTAGACAGTTGAAATTTTCACAGATGATGTATTTCTGTTGCCGCTATATTTAACAACAAATACTAAAAAGTACGGAACCCTCGGTGGGCGAGTCCGAATCGCACTTTCCGATTTTTCCTCATAGCTATATCTACTCAGAGTAGCGAAGAGAGTAGGTGTAGTAGAAGCGAGTGAGTGAGAACTACGTACATAGTCATGGAAACCGATTCTGAAATAACAAATTGTTACAGTTTTGATCTTATTTTGATACGATCTTGGAGATCGCTCACGCTTAATGGTGCATGCGAAATAAAATCAAAGTCATGCGTGCGCCAATCACAAAGACGATCGTCAGGGTCGTATCAAAACCGTAACACGTTGTTTAATTTGAATAAGGTCCATGGAGTCAATGTACACATGTCTGAACGATATGTGCCACGTCATATACGGCACGAATTATGTTTTAAGAATAGGGAATATTACGCGAAACTGCGTAGGTGGCGCCACTACAACAATCTGAGGGTCTATCGCGAAACGTGAAAATCGAAATTTCGTTATCTAACATCTCTGTCACTTGCGTTTCCCGGTAGGCCCTCTGTAAACAAACCGCCTTGATGCATCAATGTCATATTTTATTATCACTGAAAACTTGTCAAAAACCAAGGTACAGTCACGGATTTAGATTTTAATATAAATTTATGATCATTAGTCAGACATATAAACATTCATTCATTCATTCAGAGGCTTAGAGGACATAACCAAACGGAGACGCCTTGTCTATAAGTTTCTGTACAAAAAAGTGCCGATTTTTGCGGGGGAGGGGAACGTCAAATAGCCATGTCAGATAAACGTCAGTCCATTGTGTATACATTGTGTATGACCATTGGCCGACTATTTTCGACAGAGGGGAACCTTATCAGAATATTTTTTATTGATTATCTAAAAAATTGAGTTAATTAGAATACCGGTTTCTGTGAAAGTTACTTATCAGGAACGCAACGCACTATTGAAATTCAAGACTTTTGAAAAAAACACGGTGTATAGGTAGAAGCGAAGATTATAGGTAGTTCTATATACATATTTACAAACAAATATTAAGCAGCGTTTCCAGTTCAAATTAAAAGTAAAACTAATTGACCCCGGCTTGCCTATCTTTGATGCAAACACTGGTTCTCGAGCATGACCAAATGGAGATTCTTTTAGACTATCAGTCCGCCGGACGATATCGGCCTGTCAGTTGTTCGGGACTGTAAAATTTTTGTTCTAACAGAGAGTCCAATATCGGCCGGCGGACTGATAGTCAGGGGGCCCCTTAACTGCCAATTCGGTGCAGACTAAGACGGACTCCACATATTTTTATTTAAAAACCGGATTTCTTGTGTTTGATGGCATTATTCAGAAAAAAATGCTAAGTTTCAGCAGCAATAGCAGACGATTTAATTGGATATCTTTTTACACAGGTAGCCTGACACGCAAAGACCCGAAGCGGCCGTCGCCACCTCAACGTCCCACCAACACCAAACCGTCGAATCGACAACCAAAGCCATCGAAAGAAGCGTCTCAGAGACCACAAGCCAATAGACAGTCACAAAACTCAATTGAGCAATCTCCACACTCGAACAGACATCCACATCCCTCAAATCAACCTCAATACTCAAATCGACCCCCACAACCCTCAAATCAGCAACCTCAACACTCGAACCGTCAACCCCATCCCTCCAATCAACAACCTCAACAGTCAAACCGTCAACAACTACCCTCAAATGCACAACAGTATCCTCAAAATCATCCCTCATATTATCCATCGCAACAATACCCACAAACTGCGAACCGACATCAACAATCAAATATACCATATCCATCGAAAGATCCCCAATATTTACAGAAACACAATAGCAATGCCGATTCCCAACATCCAAATCGGCAATCTATTCAACAGTCAAACCCACAAAGACCGATCATACATCATCTACAATCTTCAAATCGAAATCCCGGAAATCAACAGATTTCCTCACAAAAACTAACTCAAACGCAGCATCCTCAATCACATCGACATCCCTCTAATGGACAACCTCAACCCTCAAATGGACAACCTCAGACTGGACCTCAACACTCCTCAAACCAATCTCGACCTCAAAAATCTAAACCCTCAAAACAACAGCCGAGACAAAAGAACCGTCAGCCCAAATCGAAACTCTTGCGATACGAGTATAGGACAAATGACAAGCGGAAAACAAAGAAAAATAGTCGCAAGAAGAAGAAAAAGGTTTGTTGAACTTTGATTATTGAGATCAAAAATCTGATGGTTTATAATAGGGAATATTACGCGAAACTCCGCGTAGGGGGCGCCAGGACGCCACTACCACAATCTGAAACTATCGTGAAACAAGAAAATTTCTTTATGTAACATCTCTATGTCACTCTTGCATATTCGAGCGATAAAGAGGCAGATAGCGAAATTTCGGATTCGCGTTTTCCGGTAGGTCCTCTGTAAACAAACCGCCTTATTATTTTTTTATACCACGTCGGTGGCAATCAAGCATACGGCCCGCTTGATGGTAAGCAGTTACCGTAGCCTATGGACGCCTGCAACACCGGAGATATTACACGCGCGTTGCCGACCCTTTAAAAACCTGTACACTCCTTTTTTGAAGAACTCCATACTGTAGCCCCTGATGTATCAATGTCATATTTTATTATCTCTGAAAACTTGTCAAAAACCTGTTAAAGGTACAGTATGTATAAGTTACTCTATGGTTTACTAAAAAGGCTAGTGCTGCACTCTGGTGGCAGAACATTGCAGTAATATCCCCTATTATCACTGCTTAAAGATTTTTTGTTTGGACTTTTGTATGACTGCTTAATAGGTATACAGTCAAGTGTAAAAATATGGGTGCACTCATCAATCATCATATATACTCAAAAATATGTCCCATAGCTCTTATGTCAGCGAATTAAGAGCTATGGGACATATTTTTGAGTAAGTTGTATGCACCCATATTTTTACACTTGACTGTACTAAGATGTCACAGGTTCTGCTCAATTATTTTATTAGCGTCGATACCTCCTTAGCAAACAAAGTGGGAGACGAACTTTAACTTTTTCAACCCTTTAAGTTGATAAAACACCAAGAAATTCCATAAGATTTCTTTGTTTTCTATTTATTTGAAAACCATAGGCCTTCTTCATTGGTAGCCATACGTATGGGAAATGCCACCCGCCACTCCCTCCAGTCAAATAAGTCTAATAATGGTAGTTAGACCAAGTCTGCAATGATCTTGATAGCACACGCAGTGCAAGAGGTGTGCGTAGTAAAATAAGATATAGATATAAGTTGTCGATGTACGTTGAGTTAGTTACATTATAGACGCTCACGAGCAAGCACGTGTGTTTCACTTCTCCTCCGAGTCCCATACTTACCACATGGCGACCGTGACAGGACACAACAACATAACAAACTTCTATGAAATTATGACGTATTAACACTTACACTGCGTGTGTCAAAATCGTTGCAGACTTATCATGGTTAATTATATCGCTTGTTTATTTTTTTACAGGCTCAGCCGGGTCTTCATCAGAAGCCAAAAAAACCAAAGAGAACTGTAAAAGTATTCGAACAACATACCTACGAGTACTTTTAAATAAAAAATAACATTTAAACCTCGAGTTTCATTTCTCTTTGTAACTTAGCACAAGAGCGCCACGGCAGTATATCGCGCGCCAGATAGTCTACCCGTCTTTTTCTAATTGTATTAATTAGAAAGGGCCGGGTAAAGACCTGTCGGTGCTAGGTACTCATTTAGCGACAAAAGCGAATTACTATTATCAATATCAACTGCTGAATATAAATACCTATATCGAAACGATTACTAATACATCATATCGTCAGGGGACGAGTTCTGGTACTAATTACTAAAAAAAATATTAAACAAAAATCAACCTTGTTTTAGTACTAATATGGTTCACTATGGCAGAACTTGTGATAGTAATTAGTGTTTTGGTTGTCACCTGACGATAGACCTACACTGAAATAAACAATGGTAGGAAAATTCGCAAAATTTCCTGTAGGAATTTAACAAATAAGGTACAATGTTCTATCCTTTTCCTACACCGGAATATGAACCGGAAGAAAGGGATGAAAATAGATTATCTGCTCCCTCTGCTCCTAATATGTTAGCCAGACGTAACTATTTATTAATCTGTGGCTAGACTGCGATAAAAGTGCGGGAGTCATTGCACTCAAAATATATCAAGGCTGAAATTCCATACATCAAGTTCAACTGCTAAAGTAACAACAAGATATAATTCATATTTTATTTAAATTGTGAATTGAAGTCACTGTAATGATTAATTCTGTAAGTATTAATTTTTTATTAATGCTAGATTATAGATAAGTCTGCTACGATTTTGATAGCACACGCAGTACAAGTGTTATTTTAAACGTCAAACTTTTATGAAATTATGACGTAGGTATAGGTAAAAATGACACTTGCACTGCGTATGCTATCATAATCGTGGCAGACTGTTCTTGGTCTCACTCTACCTACATTTAATGTACGCTGTAAGATATAAGATAATTATATGGCGTATTAAAACTATTAAACTACTTACGAGCAAACATACGAAAATACACAAAATAATTTAAGTTTTTCATGCAAAGTTTTGTTTTTGTTATATTTTGTTTGTTTTATAAACTGGGGCTATATAAACTAATTACAGACCTAGATATACCTCATGTCATTCTATGCAAAGTTTCATTACAGTCCAACCCGTAGGTTTTAAATGACAACGAAACTCCGTTTGTATGGGAAGGTGAAATTTGGCAGAGCTTGCCGGGGACTCTCGAAGTAGTTAGGTAATGGGCTTATTATAGCACAGGGTGTCGTAATGGAACACCATATGTACCGTACCTAAAAGTAGTTATTAAATATTAACTTATTTTCATAATTCATAATTCGTTTATTGTCTGTAGAACATGGGTATATATATACAATGATGGAACATAAAGATATGGAATCACCATGGTCTTGCCATTAGGCGTACAAACAGTTAAACTTATAACTATTTGACCTGACAGTCCGATCCCCTTTTCAACTCGCGCCATCTATATAAAAACACCGGTACTTACAGATTAGCTTGGCCATCCTGCTATATTCCGCGTCCTTGGTGCTCGGTCACGGCATGGTGTTGAACCCGCCAGGCCGCGCAACCGCTTACGTTACTGTCACGTTACTCCCTCCTCCACGTATATTGGAGGAGTGAGTAACGGAGCTGGGAGTGAGGAGGTAGAAAGGAAAGGATAGATATAACAGGGGTAGGTTCTTTATTTATCGGCTATAGTCTAAATATGACACGCTAACAGATGGTTTAAATTACAAAAAGAATAAAAATACGTTTATAGTTGCGCTAGTAGCACGCGCAAGGCAGGAGCACGCACACGGATAGGCGCGCTGATAGCACGCGCAAGGTGAGGCGCGCTGGTAGCACGCGCACAGTAAGGCGCGCAGATAGCACGCGCAAAGGTAAGGCGCGCAGATAGCACGCGCAAAGGTAAGGCGCGCAGATAGCACGCGCAAGGTGAGGCGCGCTGGTAGCACGCACACAGTAAGGCGCGCAGATAGCACGCGCAAGGGTAAGGCACGCAGATAGCACGCGCAAAGGTAAGGCGCGCAGATAGCACGCGCAAAGGTAAGGCGCGCAGATAGCACGCGCAAAGGTGAGGCGTGCTGGCAGCACGCGCACAGTAAGGCGCGCTGGTAGCACGCGCACGGTAAGGCTCGCTGGGTAAGGCGCGCTGATAGCGCGCGCACGGTAAGGCGCGCTGGGTAAGGCGCGCTGATAAGCACGCTCTTCGAAGAGGCGAGGCGCGGTGACAACACGCGCCTGTTGAGGCGAGGCGCGCCGATAGCGCGCGCCTAGGAGACGAGGCGCTCCGCTAGAGCAACCGCAAAGCACCACCGGACTTGGGCGCGTGCAGAGAGCGCCAGACTTCGCCAGGAACACAGGTAACTTTTTAAGGAGCGCGAGCGAGGGTTTCTTGATGGTGCGGGGCCTGGCTTGGCCCCGCACGGACCCTTACAACTGACGTTCCTTTATTGGGAACTAGAAGCAAACTGAATTCAGATGTCCGCTGGGCCGCTTATATAGCTAGCGATAACATTTTCTAGAATTATTGTTTACTTTGTTATTATTTTTGAAAATATTTGAAAATATTTGTTCACCAGTAACAATTTTTAGATAAAATTTAGAACAAACTACTTGAAAACTATACGACCTAAACTTCATGCTAAGGAATTTAGAGTAAATTAATAGTTTGACGGATTATGTCGAAACAAAGAAACAAATATGTCAAGGAAAATTTATAGTGAATTTTAGGTCGATTAGCTTCGAAATTATTATAAAAACATGAAATGATTAGAAAAACAGCAAGGTAAGTAACCGGACGGGTCAGGGCCGTATTAGGGTAGAAGGAGTTTAGGGAGAATTTAGAAATGATAGCCAGAAAGTAAACATTTTATATCAAAAGTTTCAGGGAGTAATTTGGAAGACGAGAATCAGACAGAAAGAGAACGCAAAAGCGTTAAGGAATTATAGCCGATTGGAGAATCCAGAGCATCAGCCCGTGGGAGTAAGAACTGGGAGTTAGGACCCAGGTATGAGATGCTACATTACCCCAAAAACCACGGAAAAAAAACTTTGTCGTAATCTTAAACGGAAAAGTTTTTTTTTGTGAAGAGTTAAGTTTTAGGGGAAAGTAAAGGAAGTAAGTAGTTAAGTAAGCAGGTAAGTAAGTAAGTAAGTAAGTAAGTAGGTAGGTAAGTCAGTAAGTCAGAAGAAAGAAAGAGCAAGCTCGTTAATGGGGATGAATAAATGGAACGAGAGGATGAGTGATATAATGGAGAAGAAGATGAATAGATCGAGGAACTTCCCTGCACTCATACATCTCCTGTCATAATCACGCATTCATAAGTCTCTGGCAAAGGAAGGGGATGTGGTTCACGCTCTATGACACACACTCCTAAGAAGTCCTCGCTATGACCTGAGGCTTCTTTATAGAAGGGAGTAGTCAGCCG
This sequence comes from Cydia strobilella, assembly GCF_947568885.1. Lineage (NCBI taxonomy): Eukaryota > Metazoa > Arthropoda > Insecta > Lepidoptera > Tortricidae > Cydia > Cydia strobilella. The sequence continues at coordinate 1,842,139 of NC_086053.1, forward strand.
CTCCACTAGAAAAGATAATAAGATAATAATGAACGACCTAAGGCTTATTTTAAGGGAGTAGTCAGCCGCTCCGCGAAGATAAGTTTATGTACAAGTTCTAGTCGGTTTAGAGCCGACGAGAATAGAGAGTAGGGGTAGAGCCTACTTAGGTTGTGGTAGGGGTAGACCTACCACAGTAGAGTAAAAAAAAAAGTAGTGTTTGACCATAAGGCTTATTTTTTTCTTCAGAGTTGGACTACCGCTCTGCAGGGTGAAGAAAAGAAAAAGAAGGGCACCTGGCTTATTAAGCCACCCGAGAATATGAAGAAATATCTACAGATGAAACACTCACACAAAATGAAAGAAATGTAAAATGGAAGTTAATGAAGAATGAAAACGAGCTTGAAGAAGAAAAAAAGGGGAGGACGAGGACGGGCTGAGCTGCAGAGTAAAAGAAGTACAATTATTATAAAGTTAAAGACCTATAAAAAATACATCATTAGAAATAAAAGTGATAAAAAAAGTAGCTATCTAGTCTGATTGCTATAATAAGATAATCTAAAAAACGTGCCATATTGACTAAGGAAATAGAAAATTAAACAGAAAGAGGCCGAAAAGTTATTTAAGATTTAAAGACAAGGATGCTGTCTATAATTTAGAATTTAGAGGGTTAAGAAAGCCGGTAAATTTAAAAGTTGGGCGCCAAAACTGTCACGTTACTCCCTCCTCCACGTATATTGGAGGAGTGAGTAACGGAGCTGGGAGTGAGGAGGTAGAAAGGAAAGGATAGATATAACAGGGGTAGGTTCTTTATTTATCGGCTATAGTCTAAATATGACACGCTAACAGATGGTTTAAATTACAAAAAGAATAAAAATACGTTTATAGTTGCGCTAGTAGCACGCGCAAGGCAGGAGCACGCACACGGATAGGCGCGCTGATAGCACGCGCAAGGTGAGGCGCGCTGGTAGCACGCGCACAGTAAGGCGCGCAGATAGCACGCGCAAAGGTAAGGCGCGCAGATAGCACGCGCAAAGGTAAGGCGCGCAGATAGCACGCGCAAGGTGAGGCGCGCTGGTAGCACGCACACAGTAAGGCGCGCAGATAGCACGCGCAAGGGTAAGGCACGCAGATAGCACGCGCAAAGGTAAGGCGCGCAGATAGCACGCGCAAAGGTAAGGCGCGCAGATAGCACGCGCAAAGGTGAGGCGTGCTGGCAGCACGCGCACAGTAAGGCGCGCTGGTAGCACGCGCACGGTAAGGCTCGCTGGGTAAGGCGCGCTGATAGCGCGCGCACGGTAAGGCGCGCTGGGTAAGGCGCGCTGATAAGCACGCTCTTCGAAGAGGCGAGGCGCGGTGACAACACGCGCCTGTTGAGGCGAGGCGCGCCGATAGCGCGCGCCTAGGAGACGAGGCGCTCCGCTAGAGCAACCGCAAAGCACCACCGGACTTGGGCGCGTGCAGAGAGCGCCAGACTTCGCCAGGAACACAGGTAACTTTTTAAGGAGCGCGAGCGAGGGTTTCTTGATGGTGCGGGGCCTGGCTTGGCCCCGCACGGACCCTTACAACTGACGTTCCTTTATTGGGAACTAGAAGCAAACTGAATTCAGATGTCCGCTGGGCCGCTTATATAGCTAGCGATAACATTTTCTAGAATTATTGTTTACTTTGTTATTATTTTTGAAAATATTTGAAAATATTTGTTCACCAGTAACAATTTTTAGATAAAATTTAGAACAAACTACTTGAAAACTATACGACCTAAACTTCATGCTAAGGAATTTAGAGTAAATTAATAGTTTGACGGATTATGTCGAAACAAAGAAACAAATATGTCAAGGAAAATTTATAGTGAATTTTAGGTCGATTAGCTTCGAAATTATTATAAAAACATGAAATGATTAGAAAAACAGCAAGGTAAGTAACCGGACGGGTCAGGGCCGTATTAGGGTAGAAGGAGTTTAGGGAGAATTTAGAAATGATAGCCAGAAAGTAAACATTTTATATCAAAAGTTTCAGGGAGTAATTTGGAAGACGAGAATCAGACAGAAAGAGAACGCAAAAGCGTTAAGGAATTATAGCCGATTGGAGAATCCAGAGCATCAGCCCGTGGGAGTAAGAACTGGGAGTTAGGACCCAGGTATGAGATGCTACAACCGCTTGGCGATATGGCTTCAAAACTCCAATCAACTATGATGACAACGGCCTGAATTGCGGAGGTATGGCGATGCAGTGGAATCTCACAATAAGGGCAAGTAAGTACCTTGTTTTTTTTGTCTCCGATGTAGATTTTTGTTCCGCTGACATATTTGCCACTTAGCCAATTAGGTTAGATTAGTCTTTAAAACTTCAATTTCAATAGTGATTTTAGACCAAGTACCTACAAGTTCCAACTTGAAAGTTGAAGGCTTGGAAAAAATAGGGAGCTAGAGGAGCTGGTTGCGGTGCCCAATACAACTGGCGAGATTAAAGCCACACGACTCCGCTGACTCGGACACATGGATAGGATGGGAGAGGTTGGTGCTGTGAGTAGAGCATATCTGGGGTACCCGGGTGGTAAACGTCCGTCCGGGCGTTCCAGATACCGCTGGAGTGACGAAGCCCCAATTCCTGTCCGCCCTCAAAATACCCAACCAGCATGTAGTGGCGCAGAATAGAGCAGTGGAGTTCTCTTGTGTCAGAGGACAAGATCCTTTTTGAGTCACTGAGCCAGTAAAGTAAGTAAATATAAATTTCAATTTATTTCAGATGCGGACTCTGCGGCGACCCATACAACAATCCAACCCCTCGTCGTTACGAATACAATGGCAGGGACTATCGCGGCGTCATTGTCGCCAAATACCTCCCTGGTTCCATCATACAAACCACAACTAGACTAACCACTTACCACAAAGGCTTTTGGGAGTTCAGACTGTGTACTGACCACACGAATAACACCCAAGAATGCTTTGACAGGCTTCTAGAATTAGAGAGCGGTGGAACTAAATATTACCCTATGAAAGGTAGCACTACTTACACTGTGAACTATAAGCTGCCTGCTTTGTCGTGTGAGCATTGCGTGCTGCAATGGAGGTATGTGACTGGGAATAATTGGGGGTGGTGTCCCGATGGGACTGGGAAACTGGGGTGCGGCCCGCAAGAAGAGTTCAGGGGGTGCTCTGATATAGCTATATTGCCTTAATTGTTATATTTTCTATTATCAATGTCATTAGTTTAAGTTACGACTGACATTGCTATTTAGCTTCTTTCACATTTTTTTTGCGTCATACAAATAACAACTAAACTTACCGATCACCACAAAGGGTTTTGGGGCCCTATTACTAAGACTCCGCTGTCTGTCTGTCTGTCCGTCTGTCACCAGGCTGTATCTCATGAACCGTGACAGCTAGACAATTGAAATTTTCACAGATGATGTATTTCTGTTGCCGCTGTAACAACCAAAACTAAAAACATAATAATATGAAATAAAACTATGAAAACGGATATTAACGGTGGGTATTTTTGCACATTGTAATTTTTCCTCAGTCACCCGTTGACCACGAACGCTGTAAAGAGTTCGAAACGTCGGGATGTATTATAAATTCAATATACGCGATATAATCCGTTTTCATAGTTTTATTTCATGAGTAACTATCGCGGTAACCGAAGACAATATCATAATAATATGCATATTTAATTGGGGCTCCCATACAACAAACGTGATGTTTTTGCCGCTTTTTGCGTAATGGTAAGGAACCCTTCGTGAGCGAGTTGGACTCGCACTTGGCCGGTTTTTTATGTTTTAAATGATAGGGTTTTGGCAAGTCTAGAGAGTTCAAAGCACGCTAACGCCAACCTATCACACAGCGACTGAATGTGAGGGGACCACGTGAGGCCGGAGTCAATATGGGGCATTTTCTATGAAAAGGGACCTTATTGTCGATGGCGCTTACGCCGCACAGCGTCGCGCGGCATTGTATTTATATAGCAGCATCGTTAATAATGGCGTAAGCGCCATCGACAATAAGGTCCCTTTTTATAGAAAATACCACAATATTTATAGTGCAGCCTAGGTATTGACCCTGGTCTACTTGCGGATCGTAAATCCCGTCAAGTGATATACTTAAATTATAATTGTTCGCCTTCAATTTGAAGTGCATGACGTTCGTCTTTTCTATATTTAATTGCATGCCGTTAACGAAGAACCACTTTGACAAATGATACATTAACCCTTAAATGCATGATTTTTTGTATAACTTTTTAATAAATTGAAATAGATGTGTCATGCTGTATAAAAGTAATAAATGTGATTTTGGATAGCTGCATATTGAGCCACGGACCATCAAATATACGATGCATATATACATCATTATGCATTTAAGGGTTAAACGGGCGAAGGGCCTTAATGTATTTCTTTTTATACTACGTCGGTGGCAAACAAGCATACGGCCCGTCTGATGTTAAGCAATCTCCGTAGCCTATGTACGCCTGCAACTCCAGAGGAGTTACATGCGCGTTGCCGACCCTAACACTCCTCTCCCTCGTTGAGCTCAGGCAACCTTACTCACCGGCAGGAACACAACACTGAGTAGGGTTCTAGTGTGTATCTGTGTGTAGGGTGTGTGTTTATATTTATTACAAAATTATTTATTAAACTAAAATTTTTAATGTTCTACATTAAACTTATTATTTGTAAGTGTTTGTTTTATTATAAACCTTTTGATTTCGAAATACAAAACTGACGTGAAAATCAGACATAATTCACGTTTATTAAGTCGAATGTTGCTTGATTTATTTCGTTTAATAAAGCCATTCTCGTTGGCTCACCGAAGCAAATCTTATTAAGATTTCAAGTAGGTATATATATTTAATAATGAAAACATATTTTCCAATCATAATTGTCTTTATTTACACAATAAATATTTGCGCACAAATCAACGATAACAAAGATTGTCATTTCACTACATTATGTTTGAGAAGTGGTCAATATTTTACACTATTTTAATTTATCCTACACCTTTCTCCTATTGGCTTTGAGTGTGAAAGCTTTGGCAAACGCACAGCGTGGCAGAAATGTGAAATAGACACCAGGCGGGCGCTGCAGTCGCACACATAGCCTTTCATAACATGTAAGTTTGCAAATAAACAATTACAGAAATTTCACGTTTAACAATTATATCGCTCGTCATGATATTTGTGTTTGACACAATAATTTAGTTTTAACACATTTAGTATAGTAGATTGGGGCTGTTCAAATTACGCTAAAAACAAATTATTAAAAATACCCAATCACAAGTAGTTTACGATTAAAATACGAATAAAAAGCAAAGGAATGCTTTTATTGAGCAACATATAATTGAGATTTCGGTGAAATTTTGAGTAAGTGATATTATTGTTTCATGTTTCAGAATTGCGTTCATATTTGAAAAAAAAAAAAAAAACCTTGAATCTAACTCACAAAACCTTTTATTTTACAAACGTACGGCATTCTTAGTCTAACAGGAAAATTGATAAAAACATTTCATATATAAATGAACAAACGGATTAAGGATTAACACACAAAATTGTGAAACTCATTAATTTTAATTACTTATGCTTTTAAACCATTTAAAGCAGGGCCTTCACTCCTATGAAATATTGCGACTTTAAGACCACATTCGGGTAATTCCGAATACTTCATTATTTCGGATAATTTCGAAAATTACTCATATTAGAATTCATTTTCGGAATTAGCTGAATAGACCTAACCTGAAGTTATTTATAAAAATCTTAATATTGTATTTCACTACAAAAGTATAAATAAAATGCACACAATATACAAGAAAGCTATACAAACGATTGTATGAATCTTATCGTTTTAAGGCGGTTCCCTGAGCCAGAAGGCGAAAAATCTCCTTATATGATCATGTTTTTCTAAGAGGCGTTGATATTCGTAGACGTGAAAAAAATATATGTAGTTCTTGACTATATTATCTTTAACAACATAGCTTCCGATACACGAATTATGACACTTCGCTCGATACAATTAATTCCCAAAGTAACCTCTAACTCGGACTTTTAATCCTACTTTACTCGGTTATTTATTATGTGATACTATAAACAAAAAAAGAAGAAAAAACAATCTTAACGTAAATAGTAATTTCATAGCTTTAGAATTTCGATATTGTAAGGTAACGTTTTTAAAATAAATAAAAACCGACAAAATTCGATCAAAATTGACACATGGCGCGTATGTTCTTTCCCGTTCTTTCTTGCGAAATGTGACAAAGACAGCGGCAAACTGATGGAACGGCCTTAACCGTAGACGCAAAAAGAGAGGTTTTACATGTTTGACTCCAATGTATGCGGCATCGTTAGCTCTCAAACGGATGGACCGATTTCGATGGGTTTTTTTACGCGAAAGCGAGTATCCATGCGGCGGTTCTCAGATATGTTTGATAAAAATCGATCCAGCAGTTTAAAAAAGGACGACCGGTCTGGCCTAGTGGGTAGTGACCCTGCCTGTGAAGCCGATGGTCCTGGGTTCGAATCCCGGTAAGGGCATTTATTTGTGTGATGAGCACAGATATTTGTTGTCTGAGTACCCATAACACAAGCCTCCTTGGGCTTACCGTGGGACTTAGTCAGTAATAAAAATAAAATAAAAAAAGTATCAGTTATTTTCCAAAATGATGTAAGGCATTTTTGGCATAAAATGGATTTTCATCTGCAGTACTAAATATACACTCTTTGCCCGCGACTTTGTCTGCGTAAGTTTTTAAACTGTCCTCCATAATTTGCAAGACATTGCTTTACTTGAAATGTTAAAAAACCATCATAGACAAGTTAGTAAATTCACGCGCCTTTACATTTTCAATTTAAATTTATGGCGACATTGGCAAACGCTAAAAAAAGGATCCCATCAATATTATAATTAATAAATTCAAGCGCTGGTTTGGTAACAAATGTAACAACTCTAAATTCTCACTTATACAAATAATTAGAAAAACACTGCCTGCAGCGTAACCAAAATTTCAAGCGTATTTTTACAATTTCAATCGAAATATACCCACAACAAAGCTTATATACAATAGAACTCAGCGTAACACTTTAATTTTGGTAAAAATTCTTCAAATTTAACTTGTAATAATTTAACGATTTATATTTTCAATTTGTCAGGTCACTTTAGTTGATATTTATTATTATAAACTGTTTTATAAATAGTTGGGTCGATATATCCATTAATATTTTAAAATATAATGCATTTTATTACCCAGTAAATATATTTTACCCTCACTAGCTCGGAAAGTTGTCTTTTATCCTTCAATACAAGCGGGGAAAAACGCGTTTTATCCACTAGTGGGGAAAGTAATTTGACCTTGGATGGAGCGTGTTTAAGTAGCTTGACAGATAACAAAACGTAAAACGCTCATGATAATGGTTCGTTCGATATTAATTATCATTAAATAAATGGTTTGAGAATCTAATAAAAACTTCCAAATTTAATAATTTTAAGTCATAAACCTTAAAACTCCATAAGAAACGTTAGATTTTTTGTAATGATGTTAAATATAATTCGGAACGCACAAGTTGAGTCGATGCAATTCCAAAACGCATCGTTGACATTTCATACGTCAGAACAGAAATGTCAACATTGTCAACATAATTTTTACTGTTCTTCTCACCGACTCACGTAAAAATCAGAATTTCTAGTGTTTTCTGTTATAATATCGTAAAAAAAATTGTGATTCCAGTGATGAAGATGATCTAACGCCTGTGGATGTTGCACTTTCCTCGCTATAGTGAGGGGAAAAGTTTTGTGTTACACACGGGTGCAAATGTATTTTACTTCTCGTGTGTTGAAACACTCGCGGGTAAAATACAACTTTGCACCCTTGTATAACAAATAACTATTTTCTTGTTATGTTGGAATCTAATAAAGGTCCGTTTTTTCAATTTGGCTATGGAAAAATCTAAACTGAAACACATATGACTTTTTTAACATTTTAGGGTGATTATGGAACCCTAAAATGTTAAAAGAGTAAATCATGTGTTTCAGTATAGATCGCTTGTTGAATTGAGTTTTAATTAAAAGATACTGTTTTGCATTGTATCTGGATACATAATAGTTTTCAAAATTTTATATAAAAAAACTTGATACATATATTTTTTAAAGTACAAGTACTAAATTCTAACGAAAAGAAATACATTCAAATGCCCATTCCTAAAGTATTGTCTTATTTAAAAACTTTAAGTTAGCAATAAGTTAACACATATCAATATCAAGCCAAAATGCACCTAAGTAACACATGATAAGGTTGGGTACATTTTAGTACAAAACTTTGATTTAATTTAAATTCGAAGCTAAACTAATCTAACATCTAAAATTATTGCTGGAAGCGTATATACAAAAGTGTAAAAGCAGACTTAGCTTTCAATCGAATTTCTACTTTAAAGTTAAGCTGATACGGCCAAAACTATTATTCTGTAGTTGTTAGCACATTGTTCATCAAAACGAGAATATGGGCAGTTTCACTTAAAAGTGTACCATTTACTTTTTTTCGTAAATCCATCAACTTTTGGGTTATTTCGTACTCAGAATCACGAGGACTATCGATTTTAAAAGAAAATAATGTGCCCAAAAAAACTGTCAGTTTTGTAACGCATTTTCACATACATTTTGTATGGACCGTTACAAAACTGACAGCCAAAATTTGTATGAAAAACTGGAAATACTTTTTTCTTTGTCTCATTCAATAGTACTCGTGATTCTGAGTCTAAATAACCTAAAAGTAGATGGTTTGTCGAAAAAAAAAGGAAATGGTATCATTTTTTCTAAAAACCCCCATATAGAGCATTTCTCAAAAAAAAACCCACCTTTATTATTCCATCCCAGAAGAAAGAGGCCTAAATTGTTCATACATTTTGAAGCTTTCCTATGTGTTATCGCCATAGAAACTGTATGAAATTATAGTAACACAAGAGGAAATAAATATTGTGACTTTATTTTTTGCTATTAGGATCGACAGAGCCCGTGATTGAGTAGAAATAACATGAAATTCATAGAGTATTCGACAATTTACCAAGAGGGATTTTTTTAAGTAATGCTCTCAAATGAACTAAGTAAATGAGTAGTCTGAAGAGTCTGAACTGAACTATACTGAACTAGAATAGGATCAAACGGCGTGACGGTAACCCAGTTGCAAAAACTTTTATAAGATTTATCGCCGTTAACATTACCTTATTATTATTATTCTATTCAAAGAAAAAACTGAAAATTCGCCGCTTCTGATAAGACTAGAGATTGCGACCTGTCGGAACACCGGTCCGATTGCTCTAAACCAACTGAGCTACCGAAACTCGCCAGAAGCGTGCTAATCTTTATATTGATTTCTTTTTTGATTACACGCCCTAGGGAAGCGCATATCGACGACGACCTATTTTTTTATATGAAAGTTTATGCAAATGGGTGTCTTATTTGTTTATCTACATAATATCTCCGGTTGATACTGGTAACTTTTTTAAATCACTAAAACTCCAATGAATAATGGCATGGCGACCAAAGACCTAACAATTATCATTGCAAAAAGCTACACCTTAGTTTTGGCTTATTAATATTATAGCACAAAAATCGGCAAATAACTACACAATATTGCTAAAGGCAATCAAATGAATATGGTAATATTGATTGTATTAAGAATAGATGATGCTCGCACTTAAACTATCGTGAGACATATTTCAAAATATTTATCAGTACGGTTTTGCACGTGGTTGGACGTACAACCGCCGTGGACACTCGTGCCTGAGGATGGATGCCCAAAGAATCCGAAACATGTCGCCAAAAGCGACTAAAAATAATAGTGAGTAAAAACCGTACTGATAAATATTTTGAATAGATGATGCCTAAAAAGTCTTATAAACAGACGCCATGCCACTGTTATATCTATGCTACCAAGTATATTTTATGAACTAATAATATTCATAATTATCACTGATACATACCAGCTTTCAATTACACAAAAGATGTCAAAATGACACTTTTATTTTGTAATATGAACTATTTTACCTGACTTTTATTTTTATTAGTTCACAAAACCTTGGTAATATAACGGACTAATAGTAATACTCACAAATATGAACATATTTCGAAGTGTTTTTAAATCCCAAATATTGAAATGACGATTAGATTAAAGAATCAAACTTGCCCTTAATTAAATGACAGTATTTGGGGTATTAAACACAGTCAATAAAATGGTTTTATGATATAATTACATGTCTACAAATTATATGTTCGGAACTTTTTCTAATCACAAGAACCTCATTGAAGCACATATTATTATATAAATGTGCTTTACTGCCAACTACGCATGGCAAAAGTCATGGCAATAGATATTTACCAACTTATATTAACATTCCCTTCAAGTTCCCATCATTGTCATATTAAACTCATGATTTCTCACACAACACGACTATCACTTGTCGTTGTGGATAAAAACATATCATGGTCGCGGTCGTCTATTTTATTTCACTGGATTAAGATGATAAAATGTACTCATACATAAATGAAGTATGTTATCAAATCAAGATGGTTTTATCCACGGCGATAAGCGATATAAACTCGATTCTCTTTAATGAAGATAACGCTACCATTAAAATATGGCTTGTATTAGTATAACTACATAAATACCTGTTAAATTAACTCACTTCGTTCAAGTTAACTTCACAATTAGAAGCCTCTATGCATGGAGACTATATAAAGGAGCCAAATCTCTATGTATGAAAAGTGTCCATCAAAAAACAGTAATTAGGCGGCGCCACCATACACCGAAATACTACCAAAAACAACCTACGTAATTTGGTCGGGTTATTTGTTGCCTTATATGGCTTATGTCCCAGAGCCTAACTAGCGCCACCGGAGAGATTAGGAACTATTATTTAAAGTTGAAAGCGGTCACCTTTGCAACAATTCTGCCATAAGAGATTGGCATCCTTTCTATACCATCCATACCTCTATGTCTAATCTAATATTGACAGTTGACAGCAACCAGCAAAGTACAGTGCGAGTCGAGTTCTGAAAAAAATGACAAAATTAAAGTTGGCACTTAAAGTCGTCGTCAATAGAACTTGCAAACAATTTAAACAAATCATTTTACCTTAATTACTTCGTAATCTCGCTCTTTAAAAGGACAACCATGACCTTATCAACAGTCTATATACTTAAATATTTTATTTATATACATTTTTTAGTTAAATGAAATGTTAATTCTTAATATTTCAGGGAAAATAACCTTCGTAAAAATGTTAGGTTATGTGTCAGACGCTAACAAAATCTGTCATATTCGTTTACATTATCTGTCATATAAGTTTTTTTTGGGTTCTAGTACTAGTGTAAGACAAAGATAGTATGATTATCTCTGTCTATGTTTGAAATGAGACAGTCCTTTGACAAACTATAGCTTCTATTAGCATGGTTATTGGTGATTGGTGATTGAGCGCCCTGCGTCTTGGTATTCAGAGTCCCAATCCTCAGCGCATTGTAACAGAACATTCTGTGTGGAAATATTAAAGTTCTCACCTAGTCCAGCTCTATCCGCATACTAGGGGGCAGCGCCCCGCACTGGATCTTGGCCTCCTTGAGCTTGGTGAGGGACTGGCGCAGGTCCTCCATGGTGATTGTAAATATTAAAGTTCTCACCTAATCCAGCTCTATCCGCATACTAGGGGGCAGCGCCCCGCACTGGATCTTGGCCTCCTTGAGCTTGGTGAGGGACTGGCGCAGGTCCTCCATGGTGATTGTAAATATTAAAGTTGTCACCTAGTCCAGCTCTATCCGCATACTAGGGGGCAGCGCCCCGCACTGGATCTTGGCCTCCTTGAGCTTGGTGAGGGACTGGCGCAGGTCCTCCATGGTGATTGTAAATATTAAAGTTCTCACCTAATCCAGCTCTATCCGCATACTAGGGGGCAGCGCCCCGCACTGGATCTTGGCCTCCTTGAGCTTGGTGAGGGACTGGCGCAGGTCCTCCATGGTGATTGTAAATATTAAAGTTCTCACCTAATCCAGCTCTATCCGCATACTAGGGGGCAGCGCCCCGCACTGGATCTTGGCCTCCTTGAGCTTGGTGAGGGACTGGCGCAGGTCCTCCATGGTGATTGTAAATATTAAAGTTCTCACCTAATCCAGCTCTATCCGCATACTAGGGGGCAGCGCCCCGCACTGGATCTTGGCCTCCTTGAGCTTGGTGAGGGACTGGCGCAGGTCCTCCATGGTGATTGTAAATATTAAAGTTGTCACCTAGTCCAGCTCTATCCGCATACTAGGGGGCAGCGCCCCGCACTGGATCTTGGCCTCCTTGAGCTTGGTGAGGGACTGGCGCAGGTCCTCCATGGTGATTGTAAATATTAAAGTTCTCACCTAATCCAGCTCTATCCGCATACTAGGGGGCAGCGCCCCGCACTGGATCTTGGCCTCCTTGAGCTTGGTGAGGGACTGGCGCAGGTCCTCCATGGTGATTGTAAATATTAAAGTTCTCACCTAATCCAGCTCTATCCGCATACTAGGGGGCAGCGCCCCGCACTGGATCTTGGCCTCCTTGAGCTTGGTGAGGGACTGGCGCAGGTCCTCCATGGTGATTGTAAATATTAAAGTTCTCACCTAATCCAGCTCTATCCGCATACTAGGGGGCAGCGCCCCGCACTGGATCTTGGCCTCCTTGAGCTTGGTGAGGGACTGGCGCAGGTCCTCCATGGTGATCGGGCGGATTGCGTCGTGGTACTCAGAGTCCGAGTCTTCATCGCCTTTGCCGGATTTCTGTAGATGACAAGTTTGGTATACAATAAGATGGGTGTTGTTATCTTAGATCAGATATACCACAAAGTATTGTTATTTTAACTTGATAACTGTACATTAGTCGTAATTAGTTTTTCTGACAAATGCGGTCGTCATACGAGGCAAAAGTAGAAATACATGCGACGACAATGCACAACGTGGTAAAAATGAAAATTGTCATAGGACGACATGTGAATTATGTAGATGTCTACTTTAATTTAATTAAATATTTGACATTGCCAGAGGGCCTCCCGCGAACCACGTTCGACGTGTTGCCTATCTGTCACACTTGTAAATTCGTACATAAGTGTGACAGGGAGGCAAGTAGACAACACGTCGAACGTGATTCGCGGGAGGTCCTCAGTTGTCAGATAACTTATATGCATTGTTTCAAAGCCGTTAGGCTAGCGCCACAGTCACGTGCGGAGCGAATAATTGCATAATTAGTAGTTCCTATTTAGCTATAGCTAACAATATGGACACATTGTCACTTGTTAAAAGGTTTAATCTTATATGAACCACATAATGCAAGATAATAGATGTTGTCAGATAGTTTATAGCGCTTTAGTTTACCGGCTTCGCACTAGTAGTTCAACTAGTTTACACAAAACCTTTACAAATTATACATTATAAACCTTCCTCCTGAATCACTCTATCTATTAAAAAAAACCGCATCAAAATCCGTTGCATAGTTTTAAAGATTTAAGCATACGTAGGGACAGACAGACAGCGGATAGCGACTTTGTTTTATAGTATGTAGTGATGCGTGTAACATACCTGCGATGCATCCTTGGCCATCTCTTCCCTTGCTAGATCCCGTACTCTATAGACGGCGGCCTGGCGACACAGCTCGTGCAGGTCGGAGCCGGAGAACCCCTCCGTGGCCGCGGCCAGGCGGCGGAACTCGATCTGAACACGAAACAACTACTGTAACGCCCCTACCACTACACGTCAACAGATGTCGCTAGTAGTACTGCATCTTGCAGCAAACAAGATGTAAGTCGACCACTACACCAATGCAACTACGCTTCGATGCTAGTTACGCCACCTACCGATAGATGGCGCAGTGATCGAAATACATCTCGCTAAAGGTGGGTTCCCACGGCCCGTTGTTTCACAGATCTGATCGCGCCTCAGATCGTGGGAATGGTCGCATCCAATGAGCCCTGTGGTCGCCGGTCGTCACCCACTCCCGACGGAAGCCGTACAGCACAGGCACAGGCGTGCCTGACCTGTCATAACACGGGCCGTGGGAACCCACCATAACGTCTGTTCAACGTAAAAACATGACCCTCGGACCACGGCCGAGGATTATTAGTGGAGATTCGCAGTAGGGACTGCCTCAGCGCTCGCTTATGCCTTGACCCGAATTTAAGCATTAAAGGATTTGCCACACTGGATGATGCATTCTGCGTTCAGCGGTCAGGTCAAATTGAACCCAGCCCGCACTATGTATGAACATTTGCACAACATTGTCCGTCTCTATATATATATAATTGTAACATAGTTTTTTAACCGACTTGAAGATTTCAAAGGAGGTTCTCAATTCGGTTGTTTTTTTTTTGTTTTTTTTTTTAAATGTTTGTTACTCCATAACTCCGTCATTTCTGGACCGATTTTGAAAATTCTTTTTTTGATTATAAGTATATACATACAGATTGATCCCGTTTTTGTCAAAAAGCAGTTCTGATGATGGGATCCATGAGGAATCGAGGGAACTCCTCAAATATTAAAGGCATACATATAGTGATTTTAGTATTTTCATCAACAAATCAAGCACTTACATTTAAAAAGTGACATTTGATGAAGTGGAACTGCTGATGATGATCAAAACGGAACTCTTCTATGACGCATAGGTCACGTTTGGCGATTTGTCCTCTTCGTTATGTTTGTTAAGCAAATTAGGATTTCAAGAAACATTTTTGTCAAGTTCGAGTTCTGATGATGGGATCCATGAGGAATCGAGGGAACTCCTCAAATGTGAAAGGCATACATATAGTGATTTTTGTATTTTTATCAACAAATCCAGCATTTCCATTTTAAAAAGTGACATTTGATGAAGTGGAACTGCTGATGATGATCAGAATGGAACTCTTTAATGACGCATAGTTTACGTTAGGCGATTTGTCCTCTTCTTTATGTTTGTTAAGCAACTTAAGTTTTTAAGACATATTTTTGTCAAGCTTGAGTTCTGATGATGAGACCCACGAGGAACCGAGGGAACTCCTCAAATGTGAAAGGCATACATATAGTGATTTTTGTATTTTCATCAACAAATCCAGCATTTACATTTAAAAAAGTGACATTTGATGAAGTAGAACTGCTGATGATGATCAGAATGGAACTCTTCGATGACACATAGTTCACGTTTGGCGATTTGTTTTCTTCCTTATGGACCCAGACCTAAACTTGGACCCGGACTCGGACCCGGACCCGGGTCTGAACATGGACCTTAACTCGGACCCGGACCGAACTCTGACCTAAACTTGGACCCGGACAGACGGACACAGACCCGGACTAGGATCCGGACCCAGACCCGGACCCGGAAATGGTACTAGAAAAGTGGGTTAGGTGGGTGGGTAGGTTTTGAACTGCGATTCTCACAGAACAGAACTGCTATCAGAAAAGTAGGTTAGGTTAGGTTAGAGCTGTGACCCTTACAGAAACGAAATGCTATCAGAAAAGTAGGTTAGGTTAGGTTAGAACTGCGACCCTTACAAAAACGAAATGCTACTAGAAAAGTGGGTCGTTTTACCTCCTTTTCTACATAATTAGGCAAAAGATGCTGTCTTTTTCATTTCATTGTCTGGAATCTAAGAGTGCACCATCAACAATAAGTGAACTTTCAGCGGCATCCCCCATTGAAGCCGGTTTTTTTTTCTTAAAAATTATTAATCATTTTACATATAACGGCTCAGAAAAGATCATCATGTACTTCGTCAGACCTCCAAAAAAGGGGCCAAATTGAAAACCGGCGCTGGACTTCAGTCTAGCACATGCTAAGCTTGGTACCCATGGCCAACATGTATTGCAAAATTTGATTATCTATTTGATTAGACAAAAAGTTAGTATTTAACCTAGAATAAGCTAACATACTTATACTAGAACTTTTGTATTGTATTGTTGTATTGCTATTTTTTGTACTATCATGTTTTGGCAATAAAGTGATTTGATTTGATTTGATACTTTGTATAGATATGCGATCTGACCGTGCGAGCACGCGGAAGGAATGCAAGGACGCGTACGGGCAGGTAGGCGGGCAGCGGTCACTGTCAGTTTGACGTTTTGACGACTACGCAATTACGTTTTTATAAAATGAAACGAAAATGTCCCAAAGCGGCCTGCAGACTCGCCTTAAAAAAAGTTAAAAAACCATTTGAGCCACGAGTCTTGTGGTCGGTTGTATATACTCACAGAGGGCGCCACAGGTTCATCTCGAAGGATCAACTTGAGAATGGTCTCCCGCTGAGATTCGTTAGGCATCGGTACGTGGAAGGCGGCCGGCATGCGACGTTGGATGGCCTTGTCTAAGTCCTGTGGTCGGTTGGTCGCCCCTGAAAATATGTGATTGAGTTAAATGTGACGTTTTCAACCAAAAGGTACCACATTGTCGCTTGTCGATAAGGTTGATTTCTAATTGAAGCTTGTGATGGGGTCACGTTCGCCGGGGCGGGCGCGACCTCATACACCTCCCTTGTTCCAGACGGGAGCAAGGGTTTCCTATTTAGCTCAGAGGAGAGAGGGTGCAGAGTGAGAATAAGGAAACACAGTTGTAATGTTGTAATACAAATCGGCGGGCTTTTATGCCGGTTTATTATAAAGTAAGATTCCTTAAGTCTAGGTATCCTAGGTACGACGCGGGGTGGCTTCTAATTATTGTAACGGTACGGCGCGGACCCTAAGCTACTCGCGGATTTGGGAACGGTATCCCCTAAGAGTGAAGGGGATGGCGAGACGGGAAGGATATGCGAATCGGAGGGGAGCGCCTAGGGTGCCTACGCGTCTAAAACACGCCGGCTCTGATCAGGGCGATAGGGAGTATCAAGGGTGCCTACGCGTCTAAAACACGCCGGCTCGGACCAAGATACAGGGTAGGATGGGGTACGTAATCCAGGTGCCTACGCGTCTGAAAACACGCCGGCTCGGACTGGGTTACGGGAAGCAGGAAGGGTCGGAGGGGAACCGGGTGCCTACGCATCTGAAAACACGCCGGCTCGACCGGGAGATCAGCTGTCCTCACTGCAGAAGGCGGTGAGCCCAACTGACGCTGTTGTATGGGCGCGCGCCGCTTTTATACTCTCGGCACGGCGCGCGGCGGGTGGGGCGAGTGGGCTGGCACTCGATCGGTGGCCGCGGCTCGACAGGTAGCTCCGCTGTCTGTCACGTGGCCGTTGCATGATGTTGTAATGCGCGGCTAGGCGCGCCATTACAAACTATATGGAAATAGCGCCTTACTGACAAGCGACAATAAGTACCCTTTTGATTGAAAATGGCACAAATTATCTACTAATATGTACAACTTTCTTTACCTAGTGAAAAACCATTACCCCCGTCTGTCCTGTAATAACTTGCTGGTTAAGGCCATACGCATACACTTTCAACAACTGTTGATTACTATACATCCTTTACATAAGATAGCAATTTAAACCAAATTTTTGTGACGTTTTCAACCAAAAGGTACCACATTGTCGCTTGTTGATAAGGTTGATTTCTAATTGAAGCTATTTGGAAATAGCGCCTTACTGACAAGCGACAATAAGTACCCTTTTGGCTGAAAATGGCATATTTATAGGTGGAGTGAAGGCTGAATAAAGATAAGTATCTGATTGGGAAAGTCAATTCAAACACAGCTTTCATTAAAGAAAACAGTCAAGTGCGAGTCGGACTCGCGCACGAAGGGTTCTGTGCCATTACGCAAAAAACTGCATAAAAATCACGTTTGTTGTATGGGAGCCCCACTTAAATATTTTATTCTGTTTTTAATATTTCTTGTTATAGCGGCAACAGAAATACATCTGTGAAAATTTCAACTGTCTAGCTATCACGGTTCATGAGATACAACCTGGTGACAGACAGCGGAGTCTTAGTACGAAATTTTCTCTTGTCACCCCGCGATTTCTGGTGACCCCGTTTTACGGTAAGTAGTTCATCCGAGCTTAGAAAAGACTTACCCATAATGATGACAGTGCAATTGTTATCAGTAATAAGTCCGTCCCAGAGCGACATGAATTGTGTTTTCATCATGGCCGTCGCTTCGTGGTCGTGCTGCGTGCGAGTGCGGAGGAATGACTCGATCTCATCTGTGAACAATATTTAAAACCAGATATTAATGTTAACTTATATATTATCTTTAATTTATAAGGTTCCGATACACGAAATATGACACTCCACTCGATACAATTAATTCCCAAAGTAACCTCTAACTAGAACTTTTAATCCAACTTTACTAGGTTATTTATTATGAGACACTATAAACAAAAAAAAGAAGAAACAACAATCTTAACTTAAATAGTAACTTTACCGCTTTCAAAAAAATTAAAAAAAAAGTTAAACTGTTTATTTTTATAAAGAACAAGAATTACAATATTCTAAGTTCCAATCTTATATTTTTAAGATTATATGGGCTAAGGGATATGGGTATGCAACCCCTGCTTACATTCTAATTATTTCGAATTTCTATATTGTATAAGGCAACGTTTTTAAAATTAAAATAAAATCGACAAAATTCGATCAAACTTGACACTTGGCGCGCATTGTCTTTCCCGTTCTTTCTTGCGAAATGTGACAGTGATAGCAGCAAACCGATGGAACGGCCTTAAGTCTGCACGTACCTATAAAAACGATGCAAGGTTGTAGTTTGACGGCCAGACTGAAGACGGCAGCGGCCAGTTTCTGCGTCTCGCCGTACCACTTGTCGGTCAGCAGCGACACGTCCAGGTTGATGAAACTCATGTTCGCCTCCTTGGCTGTGGCTTTAGCTATCAGGGTCTTGCCGCATCCTAGAGTCAAATAATAAGTATTAACATTTTTCATACATTGGTCGGGGTATAGTTAAGGGCATTAATATGGGGTCCCTTTGTTTGACATAATTATTGAAAGACATAATGTAATGAGTGTCATAATATCATTAGTCATAATTCTGAAACCGTTAACTTTTCAGGATTTTCCTCGAGTTATCCTGTAGATAGGTTAGGTTAGGTTAGGTTTGTTTTATGGCAATCCTGAAAAGTTACGCGTTTCTGAGAAAAACCAAATTATGACTAATGATAATATGACAATCATTACATTATGACTTTCAATAATTATGTCAAACAATAGAGACCCCATTATAATAAATAAATAAAAATCGTTTATTTCAGATCTGCATTGATCCATAACGGTGTTAGTATATAAAAAAAAAACCTAAAAACTATGTTAAGTACTAAATTAATTAATAATATTACAACTAAAAAATATTTATCTCTAAGTAAAAACTAAAAGCTAGGTAAGTATTTGGTTAGACGTGGCCACTCGGAGACCAGGAGCGCAGGTTGCCAAGCTTTATTTCGCTCTCCCAATGGCCACCTCCACCCAAAACTTCGTAACAGGGCAGTCGAGGCGCTCGGCCAACACCCTGAGAAGACTGTTGCTGCTGCCGCGCACCCGTCTCAGCATGGAGGCGATTCTTTTCCGCCTAATGGCGAAAAAGTCATCTACTCGCGCCTCAGCGAACATGCCGGACGCGCTGCAGTGCTTCGGCAGCCGCAACAGCATCCTCAAGATGTTATTATATTGAACGCGCAATGCGTTATAGGCCCGTTGTGTAAACCTCACCCACAGGCTGCTCGTGTAGAAAGTCTGGCAGTAGGCTCTAAAGAGCGTCAATTTAACTGCTTTGTTACACCGTGCGAACCTGCGGGCGAGCATGTTGCCTCTCACTGCCGTCGCTCTTCTCTCTCTTTCCAGATCTAGATCGTCCTTCAAGTCATCTGTAAGCATATGCCCCAGATACTTGAAGCGATCGACCACTTTTAGGGGTACGCCACACAGCATGATCCTCGGCTCCGTAGACGGGTTGTACTTACGATTTATATACATTAATGTATATACATTCCCGAAGTTTCAAAAATATGTGTACGCTCATACACCTTAGACAATAAAGTCGTGTTCATATATTTTTGAGCCATTTGTCTGGATCGATATTTTTGCCTTCGACTGTACTTTAGCCCTCCAAGGTTACTTTGCTTACCCATAAAAACCTATTTTATTGAATTTATAAATTTTTAAAAACGACATTACGATTAATCTGTTTTTTGTGTAAGCGTTTAGTGTCGTTTTTAAGAATTTGTTAATTCAATAAATGGGTTTTCGTGGGTGGACAAACTAACCTTGTAAGGGCTAAAGTACCCCCAACTCAGCTGAAACGTCGGAATTTAAGGTACAAACAACGAAATTAAATCGCGGTAGACCCTTAAGGTAGACCCGTTCGTATAACTAAAATGTGTTCAAAACGCGAGAGTTTAAAGAGTTGTATAAGTAATTTTTCCGCAAACCCCTAGAATAAGTTTTACGTACGTATAAGCAGATCGGATAGGCATACCTGGTGGTCCATGGAGCAGTACCCCCTTAGGGGGCTGCGTGAGGCGGCTGTCAGCGAACAGATCGCGCTTCTGAATGGGCAGGATCACAGTCTCCCGGAGCTCTTGGATCAGGGCGTCCAGGCCCGCGATGTCCTTCCAGTTCACCTGTAAAAGTAATATTGATGATATTGTTTGTTTTGGTCGTCAACATTTGTGACGTTTTCAACCAAAAGGTACCGCATTGTCGCTTGTCGATAAGGTTGATTTCTCATTGAAGCTATATGGAAATAGCGCCTTACTGACAAGCGACAATATAAGTACCCTTTTGGTTGAAAATGGCACATTTTTTAATAACTTTGTTACCATGTACACTACCGCTCATAACTATTTAGGCACTCGTATTTTTTTCCATACAATTCTATACAACATCGACTTTCAGAATTATACCGCTGTCACAGTCGGGTAACAGTTTTTTGTGCAGTTTACTTTTTTAATTTAACAGACATATCGAGCTTCAAAATGATGTGCAGAATATTCGTGTACATCGCCTATTTACCAAATGGCAAGCGCAAAAAATCCATAAATCGTTTTCTAGTACAAAATCGTTTTATTTTGTATGAACTAGCACATAAGGGTTTTTTAAATCGTTGCATAAAGTAAACTCGAAATTTTAAAAGATATCTTTGGGAACAATTTGAGGCTCAATATATTTACCTAAATAAAAATTCAATCCAACATGTAAGAGAGTCATTTGCCTGCGAACAGTATGATTTTGAAAATAGATTTTGTATACAATTGTATGGTGAAAATTGCGGGTGCCTAAATACTTTTGAGCGGTAGTGTAAGTAAGTAAGTAAATATTCTTTATTGCACCAAAATTATACATTTTACATACATGTAAAACTACAAAGAAATATTTAAAGAAAAAATAGAACCAGGTAACAACAGGCGGTCTTATTGCTAAAAAGCGATCTCTTCCAGACAACCTTTAGTAGTGGGTAGTGTATGTGGATATTCAGCGCCACCTAGTTTGGGTACTTTTACAATACTACATTTTGCAGTAACCAGTGTTTGTCTAGCAAGTTGTTTCACTACATGGTGGCAGCGGTGGCAATGAAGTCTTACTCACATTGATCTCATCGGGCACCACCAGCTGCGAGGCGATGATCATCTCATGGTCGGTGAGCTTGTCTAACTGTAGCGTGTGCTTGCTGCCGAGCCCCGCTCTGGAAGACACCCTTAAATGCACGGACTGTATAGTGGCCATTCATACAGATACATAAACACAGAATAAATATAATACAAGATATTAGATTAATTATTATTAGATTAATTATTAAATAAAATTAAGTAAATATTATTTATTGCACCAATAATTAAACATTTTACGTACATGTAAAACTACAAAGAAATTATAATATACAACAAAAACAATTTATAATGAATATTACATGTTTTAATTTATTAATTCAGATTTATAGTAATCTTCAATTTGTCTTTTCAAGATAAACTTTCAAAGATAGATTTTGATCTCTTTCTGTTCTCATTCAAGTTGGCTAAAATAATATATAATATAATACATATATATTTTTAATTATCTCAATAGTTATTGAGGGTCCTAGTAGAGAATATTTACATACATAATTAACTGCATTTTGATATAAATAGATTCGTTTTATGGCTTCTCTGGAAAAAAATACGACAGACAAGCTTGATTCTCCTGATATGAACATAAAAGAACCGGCCATGTGCGCGTCGAACTCGCCCACTGAGGGTTCCGTACTTTTTATATTTGTTGTTATAGCGGCAACAGAAGTACATCATTTGTGAAAACTTCAACTGTCTAGCTATCACAGTCCATGAGATACATACAACCTAGTGACAGAAAGACAGATAGACAGTGGAGTCTTAGTAATAGGGTCCCATTTTTACCCTTTGGGTACGGTACCCTAAAAAAGATATTGATTCAATTTGACCACACATAAAAGGTTTAAATGTATCTATGTATGTATGTATCTAAAGTTATTGTTATGATCTTATGATGCACATAGAAGTATCCCAGTGAATTAAAAACATGAGTTAAGAACGTGTGCGATCCGACATTTGACAAACGCAATACGGAGGGTAGAGCTATCCTAGCAACGGTGACGTCGCCGGCACCGCCGACGCCGTCTGTCGTGAGCGGCCGGGCGAGTCGGGCTTTGGCCCGCAGTACACGCCGCGCCCTCGACCAGTGAAGACGTGTCGTGTCTCCGTGAAGACGGTCCTCGTAAATTGGACCGAAACATGTCGAGCTATTCGACTTAATAATACGTGAGTGACCCGGTTTAAAATAATCTAATATGTTTGAGTCTCACGGGAGTTTTATAGTTAAAAATGAGTTAAGAATTTTAGCAAAACTGCCTACATAGGTAGCTGCAACATCGTCCTGGCATCGCCACTATCAGACGAGGCCAGGATAATGTGCAAGCTATAGTTAAGAATAATGTAGTGGTACACCACTGCATTATTTTTTACCTACAGTGGTATTGCAGTACTTCTATATTACTATAGATCTCAGTACAGGGGTGACATCGTCACTGAGTGACGAAACCCCATAAAAAAATAGATAAAAAAAAAAAAAATTGTATGATTGAACAGGTAACAGTATGGGGTTCTTAAAAAAGGGAGTAACAGGTTTTTAAAGGGTCGGCAACGCGCATATATAGAGGTTTTTATTTGATGGGCAAATGAATACTTTATAGTTATTATGACACAATACACAAATACACATGCTTGAACAAATAGCCACATACGGAGTTAGTTAACCTTTTGAGACCCTGGACAAATATGGCGACATATAATAGGTAACATATAACTGGCTACCCAGGGTCTCGAAAGGTTAAATAATTTATACATGAATGGATTAGTAGTTATAATTGTTACAAATATTACATAATGCAGACATTAGAACAGTGGTGGGCAAACTTTATTCATGGGGGGGCCAGAAAACTTTAAGAAATTTCAGAGGGCCAGAATTGCAGCATTGTCCGTGATGAATGAAGGACCGGCGGCGGGCCGGATAAAATCCTTTCGCAGACCGTATTTTGCCCACTACTGCAGGGGGCATTTTAAAAAACACCCATAACCCATCACCACCACACCACATTTAATACTCGTTCATGATATATATCTTTATGATTACTGGATACAGGACATATCAGTTGCCATAACTGCCTGCCTGCTTATTAAATAAATAAATAAATAACCCATAACTTTCTTTTCAACTCTGTTAGAAATAAACTTCTGTATTAAGGTATAAAACAGCTCCTAGGGAACTGGGCTATAACCGCGAAAATCGAAGTTCGCAAATTGCGGGCATTTTTCCCTGTCACTCTAATTACACCTTCATTGGAGTAAAAGAGAAAGATATCCGCATTTTGCGAATTTCGGTTTTCGCGGTAGCCCCTCGGAGAAATAGTTTGGCCCCGAGATTTGGTTTTGTTGTAACAGAGATTTATTTTATGACTTCAAAATGTTTAATTTGAGGGGAGAAGCATTTAATGATGGTGACAAGGGAACTGAATTCCATGTGTTACAAGACTTATTGGAGTACTTAAATTAACATTGAATTGCATAAGCCATTCATAACCAAACAACATAAATATTCATTCTATAACGTCTGGTATGACGATGCCAACTTCAACCTGATAAATGATGTAAACATTTTTACAAATAATTTTGGAGGGAAAATTCGTATTGGTATCTAATGAGAAACGTTGTACAAAAACACATGTAAATAACATTGTAAATCCGTAACCAAAAATATCCAATGCAACATGCATTAGGTAAGCAGCAGTTCTGGAATTAATAGGAAAAAGACGAAAGCACGACGGAATTTAGAAAACTGGCTGGTATTCCCCGATCGATACATACTTGCGTAACTGTTCCCGTGCACGCTCTTCAGCCTTCTTCCGGCTCTTGGATGTCGGGTCTATCTGGTTGACGAGCCATTTGATTGAGAAATAAGTGACGGCAGACACGAAGCAGACCCGTATTGCCATTTGGAACACATCGGTTCGGGTAAATGCAGAGCCTTCCACCATCATGCCTTTTGTATATCTAACACTTTATAACTGAAAAAATACAGAGCTGGTGCCCTATTGGCGGTGCTTTTCGAGTTACACGAGTAAAATATTTTATTTTGGTCACAAAAATTCCTTCAAATCACGCTTTTTGTGATTTTTGAGTGATAGACAAACTAGACAGGAAACATTCCGTTTCCAAACCAACAACTGTCACGTTGAACTTTCAAAGATTCATGTAATCTTCGAATATTTTTGCTAATAAACGTAACCTATCAATATGAAATGCAGTAATTTGTTTCCGGTAATTAAAGTGAAGAGTTAAAACATTTTCATGCGGCTTAGAAAATTTGGTTATTATTGTCTATGGTCAAAGTGATTACAAAAATAAGTGAAACGGAACGTTAAACCAGTTTCGTTCGGAAATCATATTTGAAAAATATCGAGCAGTTTTTTTAATGTATTGTAAAGTAGTAAAGCTTTATTATTATTAACATAAATATATGCATTGATTTTTGTTCATTCAATAGCAGGGTTTTTTTACATGACAATCTTTTTCCACCTAAGTTCAGGGAAGTAAAAATTATGTTTCATAATTATAGCAATTCCTAAACGGAATAGGCCATGTGAATGAAACTGTCAAGTTGACGTAAGTTCGTGAAAATCGTGAATAACCTAAAAGTTCTTGTTTTTAAATAATAAGTTTCTTTCTTCCATCTTCCTCGTAGCGGTGATTGTAAAGTTGATATCATGAAGAAACCAAAACAAGCAGCACGTGCAAGTTTCCCAAACACCCGCAAAGCATTGCGCAAACAGAAAAGGAAGCAAAAGAAAGTTCATAGACAGGAACATTATTTAAATAAGAAAACTGTCCATGAACAACCAAAGTATACACCAGGGAGGTTTGTAAAGCGACCCTCTGATGCTCCAGACCCTGATGTAGAAGTTAAGGTAAATAGAAGTCTATTAGAAACCAATATCAAAATAAATTCCGTAGTTTTCATAGTTGGTTATTGACACTACCAAACATTGCGCGGTGTGCCTTTTTCTACTGACAAGATTTGCTTGACCAACTATATCAATTCTTATTCCACAAATTATAACATAGGTACACAATATTGTCTTCGGTTACCGCGATAGTTACTCATGAAATAAAACTATGAAAACGGATTATATCGCGTATATTGAATTTATAATACATCCCGACGTTTCGAACTCTTTACAGCGTTCGTGGTCAACGGGTGTCACCCGTTGACCACGAACGCTGTAAAGAGTTCGAAACGTCGGGATGTATTATAAATTCAATATACGCGATATAATCCGTTTTCATAGTTTTATTTCATAGGTACACAATTATTTTTTTTATTTTTAGAAGAAAAAGGAAAAATCCCAACCATTGCCAATTGATATTATACAAAAAGAGCGTGAAAAGGAGAAAAAAGAAGCAGACCGTCTAAAAGCTCAGATGGATGAACAGAGACGGAAGATGTTTTTAGAAGCCAATGAGGAAGAGGACAGGATGATAAAGAAATTAGAAAAGCAACTCGGGTTGAACAAGGTTAAAAATAAGAAGAAATTCTTTGAGGATGATGGTCTTGATTGTATCCTTTTTTATTTATTTGTTGACTAGTTATTATTTCAGTGCCGTCATGGTAAAAACTACAGGTTTAGGCAATGTGTTTTTGGGCGTTTTCTAAAATACATATTGAAAACCTGATTCTGTCAAATCTGGACATTCTTCGGCTCATTCTACTCGGAATCGACAGCATTCTCCATGCTGCCATTAAAAAAAGATGTCCCAAAATGTCAGTTCCATTACATAATGTTTTAGTAGAATTTACAATTTTCATATAAATTTTTGGGACATTTTTTTTATCAGCATGATTGAATATGCTAGTGATTCTGATTTGAAAGAGTATTTATTTTAGAAAACACCCTTTTGTGTTGCTTGAAAATTTTGAAGTATTTTCTAACAGTGCAAAAACATTGGGAATTTGTAAAAAAAATACTTGCCATGATTAATGTATGTAATATTAATATCCTTAATTTTTTTTTTAATCCATGACCCATTACTTCATAATTTTTTATAGCCCATTAAAAAAAACTTACATCTACCTATGTAAAAACATGGATCAGAAAACTTACAATACAAAGTCTTTTTTAATTACTTATTTTTCTAATTGTCTTTAAAAGTACTTTTATAGAAAACAAATTTTAGCATATTAGTAAAAATATTCCTTAATATCTAAATCAGATGTACTAGAAATCTGTGACAGACAAACAACGGAACAAATAGTAGCCGCCGAAAAACATCTAGCAAATGTTGAAGGCGAATCGGACTTTGAAGAGGACCTAGCGGCAGTCACCGGTAAAGAATTAAAGAAAAATAAAGATAAAAAATCTAAGGATGCAAAAACTAAAGTTTCTAAAACTAAAAATTATAAAAACAGTGACGATGATGATGAATTTAGTGAGGGAAATAGTGATCTTGGCAGTGATGGTGATGCTGATGAAGATGATATGAGTCATATTGATGATGATGATGAAATGAATGAAAATATGAGTGGAGATGATGATGATTTTAATGATAATAGTGATTATGATGAAGATGGTGATTTAAGTGATAAAGAAGATTCTGATGAAGAACCTGAAGGTATGTGTTTTATTTGTTTTGTTTTTTCTATCTTTTAGCCAACTAATGAGCCAAACAGAACTTATATCCAAACAAAATGAAATTGATGTTGAAAAAGGCATTACACAAATAAAGAAAAATAATATTGACTCAACTGTTAGGAAATTGTACATTCTATTGTTAGTTTGATATACTGTTTTTTTTTTTTCTTTCAGAAAAACCTACAAAATCATCAAAATCTAAACAAAAATCGAAAGAAGACCCAGTCCCAAAGCCAGAGAAGAAAACAGCCAAAGAAAGGGTAGTTTCAGAAGAAGAATTATCCAAAATGTTCAGTGATGATGAAGTATCACATCTATCCGATGATGATGATTTGGGGAGTGGAGATGAATTTGGGGATGAAATTGAGGAAAAGGTGATAGAGAAACCAGATGTTTGGGAAGATATTTATGGACGGAAGAGGGATAAAGAAGGAAATGTTATAAAGGTAAGGACTAAATCATAGCATAGAGAAATAAGTAAGGATAGTGCTAAGTCCATACAGTACATACATTATTATTTTACCAAAACGCGGGTTATTTCGTAGTAGTGGATTTATCAGTACCGCTACTTGACACCAGATGTCAAGAAAAATGTATTGCTAAAACAATTTACAACTAATATTAGCAAAACGAGTTGAAAATAGAGTTCCGGTTAATCCAGTTATAATATTAGCTGAAAATTATTGAGCATTAGGCTTTTCGTTCGTCGCGACATCTATTGTCAAGTGGCAGTACTGATAAAATCACTACTTGACGCTAGATGGCGACATAGAGAAATAAGTAAACATAGAGTGCTCACTCCATACATCAGTTTTGTTACAAAAACGACCATTAACTATTTGTCCATTGTATGTTATTTTATGTATCTTTTCTTCTTGTCTGTTACCTTCCGTGATTCTTCTCACCTGATAGTCTCATCGGAAGATCAGCGCTGGAAGTCACCAGCAACATGCTGAGATGAAGGCCATTTTGTGGCACTTTAATCTTATTTTATGTTTTCTTTTGTATTATGTAATGACTTGTTTGTTTGTGCTTACGAATAAAATCTCATTCTATTCTATTATTTTCGTAGTCTAACATCTAGCGTCAAGTAGCGGAATTGTCAGTACTGCTACTTGTCAATAGATGTCGCGACGAACGGAAAGTCTAATGCTCAACAATTTTCAGCTCCGCCATTTGTACATAATTGTATATCTTGGTGCAATCAAGTTTAAATAAATAAATAAATGTGACGTTTTCAACCAAAAGGTACCACATTGTCGCTTGTCGATAAGGTTCATTTCTAATTGAAGCTATATGGAAATAGCGCCTTACTGACAAGCGACAATAAGTATTCTTTTGTTTGAAAATGGCACAAATAAGTTCTGTGTTTCAGGAAGACAAAGGTGCCTACATTCCACCCCATCTGAGAAACAAGGATGCTACAACTGATCAGGCGACAGCTCAACTAAAACGACAAATCAAGAGTAAGTGCTGCATATATTATGAATTGCAGCTAATTTACACAAAACCTTTACAAATTATACATATAAACCTTCCTCTTGAATCACTCTGTCTATTAAAAAACCGCATCAAAATCCGTTGCGTAGTTTTAAAGATCTAAGCATACATAGACAGACGGAGAGACAGCGGAAAGCGACTTTGTTTTATACTATGTAGTGAAATAAAACTTTCTATGTATACATGACTTTACAACGAAATAAATGAAATGAAATATGTTGCTCATCCCATCTTAACAAATTGATAGGAAAAGAACTAAATAAAGTTCAGTTTGACTTTCAATACAGACAAAACAGTGATGGTAGGTCAAACAATTCTATTACGAGTAACTTGAATTTTTTTATATAAAAGTTTTCATTTACAAAGTGCTTACAAGTAACTGCCTTATTCAGGGTGATTTTCATTATGCACAAAAGAAAAACGTATCGTAGAAAAGGCGGACTTAATGCCAAAAGGCATTCTTTACCGGTCAACCTCAGAAAAAAATATATAAGTTTTGAATGATTCACGGTTAGTTTCACTAGACTTATATTGACCGGGATATAGACCGAGATTACCTTTTGTATTGTTTATGAGCTCCCGATATCCCAGTCTAATGAAATTTATATGATCCATAAATGTTTTCAGGCATCCTAAATAAGTTAGCACACACTAACCTCCACTGGGCGTGCACATCCATAGAGAACCTCTATTCCAGCAACAGCCGCCACTCTGTCAGCTCGTCTCTCTGTGGTCTATGGCTAGAGGCAGTTTGTGGGACCGTGAGTGCGCCTCTACGCCTCCAGGTATGTATTAAACACACACCAACCTTCACTAAGGCTGCACATCCATAGAGAACCTCTACTTCAGCAACAGCCTTCACTCTGTAAGCTTGTCTCTCTGTGGTCTATGGCTGGAGGCAGTTTGTGGGACCGTGAGTGCTCCTCTACGCCTCCAGGTATGGATTAAACACACACCAACCTTCACTAAGGCTGCACATCCATAGAGAACCTCTACTCCAGCAACATCCGTCACTGTGTCAGCTCGTCTCTCTGTGGTCTATGGCTGGAGGCAGTTTGTGGGACCGTGAGTGCTCCTCTACGCCTCCAGGTATGGATTAAACACACACCAACCTTCACTAAGGCTGCACATCCATAGAGAACCTCTACTCCAGCAACATCCGTCACTGTGTCAGCTCGTCTCTCTGTGGTCTATGGCTGGAGGCAGTTTGTGGGACCGTGAGTGCTCCTCTACGCCTCCAGGTATGGATTAAACACACACCAACCTTCACTAAGCCTGCACATCCATAGAGAACCTCTACTTCAGCAACAGCCTTCACTCTGTAAGCTTGTCTCTCTGTGGTCTATGGCTGGAGGCAGTTTGTGGGACCGTGAGTGCTCCTCTACGCCTCCAGGTATGGATTAAACACACACCAACCTTCACTAAGCCTGCACATCCATAGAGAACCTCTACTTCAGCAACAGCCTTCACTCTGTAAGCTTGTCTCTCTGTGGTCTATGGCTGGAGGCAGTTTGTGGGACCGTGAGCGCTCCTCTACGCCTCCAGGTATGTATTAAACACACACCAACCTTCACTAAGCCTGCACATCCATAGAGAACCTCTACTTCAGCAACAGCCTTCACTCTGTAAGCTTGTCTCTCTGTGGTCTATGGCTGGAGGCAGTTTGTGGGACCGTGAGTGCTCCTCTACGCCTCCAGGTATGGATTAAACACACACCAACCTTCACTAAGCCTGCACATCCATAGAGAACCTCTACTTCAGCAACAGCCTTCACTCTGTAAGCTTGTCTCTCTGTGGTCTATGGCTGGAGGCAGTTTGTGGGACCGTGAGTGCGCCTCTACGCCTCCAGGTATGTTTGTTTTCACGCCACTGTTCAGAAAAATATGCCAATAGATGGTCTAAATATTCATATTTTATGTTTTACTTGTATGTACAAGGTTGTACAGTCACCTGCAATAATATGCGACTCTTCGAAGACCGCGAAAATATCTGACACGATCTTATTTATAGATCCATAAGAGCGTGTCACATATTGCGGCCTTCGAAGAGTAATAGATCACAGATGACTGTACTACACACTTTTCTTTTCACTCACTGATTGGTTGACACAACCAATCTTAGTACAGTCGCCATTAGATATATCAGAGCGGCCGAGGTGCTCAAAAATATCTGAACACGCACTCTAACTCCTTGACAATAGAGGCGTGTTCAGATGTTTGTGAGCACCTCGTCCGCTCCGATATATCTGATGGCGACTGTACATCAGGTTCATTAGATCATTTATGGTAGGTATTTTAATTCTTTTAAAATAATAAAGATTGTTTTGTTTACTATGAATTTTTATGGCAGTATGATTGTAAATTTTGTGAGTTATAAAAACGCCCTTGTTGAATATTTTGTTGAATTTCCAGGCCGAGCATGCCGCTCTAGTCGGCGTGTTGCACGCCAATGTGGGGCAGGAAATTGGTAAGTACCGTCCCGCTAACCCGGGGTTAAGCGGTTAAACCGTTAACACAGTGTCAACAGTACACAGTGACGTTACGATGTGTTGCCATTTTGTTAGAGCATTTCGTTAGTAAAGTGCGAGTGCCAGACTTTGACCATCATTTGTGACTTTTGTATTGCTTTAAGACAATGGGTCCCAATGGGTACAGACATTTGATCCTCAAAACGAACCTGATCGACTGATACCATTAAAAAAAATTGTCGACTACTCAATTGTCATAGATTTTACACATCTTGAAGTCGATCGGCCGAAAGTACACTCGCGCGAAGTAATAAGCGTTCATTTAAGTGTTAGTAGAGTTTAAAATTATGATTAATTTAATTACCTTCCTATAGTAACGTGCATTGTTACAATCTTACTCAATCAATGTATCTTTGCTAATAAATAAATAAATATTATATTATAAGACACTAGCTTTTGCCCGCGACTTCGTCTGCGTGGAATTAGTAATTTGGGTAACTTAATTCTTAAACAAATCTGCTTTTTAATCCATCCTTTTTTCACCCCCAAATTGGTCCACACTATACATTTCCATCCCATTTTTTACACCCTTAAGGGATGATTTCGGGGATAAAAGTTATTCTATATCCTTTCCCACAGATCAAACTATCCCCATACCAAGTTTCATCTAAATCGGTTCAGCGGTTATTGATTCCCCATACAAATTTTCACCCCCTTTTCACCCCCTTGAGGGGTGAGTTCTGGGATAAAAAGTATCCTATGTCCTTCCCCAGGACTCAAACTATCTGTATACCAAATTTCAACTAAATCGGTTCAGCGGTGCAAGCGTAAAGAGGTAACACACAGACAGACAGACAGACAGATTTTCGCATTTATAATATTAAGTATGGATTCTTTCACAGATTGACTAAGTCCCACGGTAAGCCCAAGGAGGCTTGTGTTATAGGTACTCAGACAACGATATATATAATATATAAATACTTAAATACATACTGATGTTATTTTCCCATTTCAGGAGCCCACTTCTTAGAAGAGTTGTGCACGATATTCGACCGTCTGACGCAGATTCCGCAGCCCATGGAGAATAAAACTTTGGACAACATTGTGTGCTGTCTCGCTTATCTGTATAGTTTCAAGGTACTTTTAGATTACTTAATGCATAATAGTACATTACGATACAAGTGCGAAAAGTAGGAAATTCGCAACGACTGCCGATATAAATTAAAACAAGACCGAAGGGAGTGTTTTAAATCGACATGAGTGAATTACCTATTCACCTAGCGATTATCTGTTGTAATAGACGCGTTTTGTTAGAGAGTGAACCTTCTATACCTAGTCACAGATTATATGATAGTTCTTACGAACAGATACTTATCTCTCAAAGAAAACGCAAATACCTACCGTTTTGATACATACACAAAAATACAATGGAGTGACCTTCAACGCGCCGCTCCCCGCACCGCGCGCGCCGACACCGGCACAACGCTAGGGTTGCCGACGCTTTTTTCAAACACTTAGGTGTCTTAGGTAGATATCTAGCTATAAATGTGTCGTAAAAACATTACCTACATCTTTAAAACAATTTAATAATACCTACGTAGCTTGTAACTATCGTAAAAATAATGACAGTAGGTGTAAGTACCTATATTGAAAATGTCTACTTACTTTTCCTCATCCGTCGAAAGAGGAAAAAACTATTTATTTGTTTTATTGTTTCTGCATCCATCCACACTACAAGCTGTGTTATTTGTCCGCGATGAAGACATTTCTTTGGCATAGCGCGCGGTGACGTGCGTGCGTGATCGCGTGTGGCAACCAACTGGCTAGCTTGAGTCCCGCCGGCGGGAAGCGAGTCGTAGGTATAAATCCGAGCTCGCGCGGAGAGTTCCATAGGCCTGACCTAGTACTAGACCGAGTAAGTTTACAAATTGGTAAACTTACTCGGTCGTCATGTCGTCATCATCACTGATCGAAAATATTTTTCTATTGAAAAATATAATAATTTCTCGCAGATTTTCCACGCGACTCTCCTCTACGACATCCTGAACCGCCTACTTGAGAATCCAACAGAGAAAAGCATAGACTGCGTGTTGTGCGCGTTCCGCTGTGCGGGGGCGTCACTACGCAAGGACGAGCCGCTAGCCTTGAAGGCTTTCATACAAGACGCGCAAAAGCAAGCTAGTGCGGTGCAAGGAAGTGACCAGGCTGGGTAAGTGGCCTTACCTTTAGTTTAGGTTAGGCTCCGTACCCAAAGGGTAAAAACGGGACCCTGTTACTAAGACTCCGTCTGACATTTACACTTCGCGCTAGCTACATGACTAGGGGGCTTCTGTGCCGCCTACACTTTAAAAAACTACTATTGATATTACCTCGGGTCTCTATTGTTTCCCATATAGTTTTAAGTCATAATGTATTTGTTTGTCCACATTTTCGTTAGTCATAATTTAGTGTTTTCTCAGAAACGCGTAACTTTTCAAGATTGCCATAAAACAAACCTAACCTAACCTATTTGTAGGATAACCTGAGGAAAATCCTGAAAGTTAACGGTTTCAGAATTATAATAATATGACAATCATTACATTATGACTTTCAATAATTATGTCAAACAAAGGGACCCCTATTAGCCCTACTCATAGTGTTGTGTTCCTGCCGGTGAGTAAGGTTGCCAGAGCTCAACGAGGGTGCGGTGTTAGGGTCGGCAACGCGCATGTAACCCATCTGGAGTTTCAGGCGTACATAGGCTACGATGACTGCTTAACATCAGGCGGGCCGTATGCTTGTTTGCCACCGACGTAGTATAAAAATGTACCATTCTCAATCAAAAGGGTACCTATTGTCGGTTGTCAACTGTGGTCGTCAATAAGGCGCTATTTCCATATAGCTTTAATTGAAAATCAACCTTATTGACAAGCGACAATGTGGTACCTTTAGGTTGAAAATGTCACAAAGAATGATGTTTCCAGGTCTCGAATAAAGTTCCTCCTTGAAGTTCTAATGGCTGTAAAGAACAATAATCTGAACAAGATACCGAACTACGATCCGAGTTTCGTTGAACAGCTGAAGAAGACCGTCAGAGGGATTATTAGGAAAGGGAACTATGCTACTCCACTCAATATTACACTGGAAGATTTACTCAAAGGTAATGAAACTAATGAACACAAATTATATTTACCTAAAGTATATTGTTGCTAACTCATCAATCATCATCTTTTCAATACCACATTATACACCACAATAGTTATTTACAGTACACATGGTACTACTTTTTCGCACTAGTGCGTAAAGAGCACTTTTCGTGCATATGTCGAAAGTTTAAACGGCCCATATGTACTGCAAAGATAGATATAACTCCGTAATAGATGGATACAGTCTAAGGAAAAAACGTGCCTCGAAAATCAAGAAAATGTTATTCTCGTTCAGAGGGCGCTACTAGTTTTGGCCTACAGTCGTATAGATGGCGTTGACGGTTTCGTTTGTTATTTAACAATTTTAACGCATATCAGTCAAAATCATAAAAATAATTAATGCAAATAAAAAAAATTCATTTATCTATATTTAAATACATTCTATCGTATTTTTATAAATCTTCATTTTTAGTTTTAAAGCGTGTCGACAGATGGCAGTGAATTTACTGGGGTTACAAAATTTACTATGACAGTACCGCTCTAGTATAAGTTACTCTATGTGTACTGTAAAACGTTGTACGATACACGTGCGAAAAGGTAATTCGAAACTAGTGGCGATAAATTAAAACACTACCGCAGGGAACTGACAGATAAAACCTATGCTGACGCCATCTGTAAAATACTTCGACCAGACAACCCCATTTTTAGGGTTCCGTACCTCAAAAGAGAAAAAACGGAACCCTTATAGGATCACTCGTCTGTCTGTCTGTCCGTCGTCACAGCCTATTTTCTCCGAAACTACTGGACCAATTAAGTTGAAATTTGGTATACATATGTAAGTTTGTGACCCAAAGACGGACATGTAACGTAAACAAATGAATTTTAAACATGGGGGCCACTTTTGGGGGGTAAATGAGAAAATTAAAAAATAAAATTTTTTAAACTATATCATGTTATATATCAAATGAAAGAGCTCATTGTGAGAATCTCGAATATATTTTTTTTATAATTTTAGGGTAAACAATTTAGAAGTTATTCAAGAAAATAGGCAAAAAATGACCATTCCCCTTTATCTCCGAAACTACTGGGTCTAAAATTTTGAAAAAAATACACAATCTAGATCTTTACCTACAGATTACAGGAAAACCTATTAGAAATTGCAGTCAAGCGTGAGTCGGACTTAATTACTTAGTCTTTGATCCGATCCCTACGGGTTTTTTAATGACATTTTACTCACGTTTCACATAAAAAACACATTGTTTAAATTGTGTAATGTACGGAACCCTTGGAACGCGAGTCCGACTCGCTCTTGGCCGGTTTTTTAATTTTCTTCATGCGTTGTAAATATACAACCTTTCTTTTCTATTTCAGCCGAAACTCGCGGCAAATGGTGGGTAGTAGGCTCCGCGTGGGAAGGCAACCGACCGATGCCTGAAGAGAAAGTCAAAGCAGTTCCCAGCACGGACCAGAAGCTTCTAGAACTTGCTAGGAAGCAGAGGATGAATACAGACGTTCGGAGAAGCATCTTCTGCGTTATTATGTCCGCTGAGGTAAGATCTTATTAAGATAAAGGAAATCTCGTTAAGAGGTCTTATTCCTACAACGAGCGTATTTTGCAAAATGCTTCCTTTTTCATTCAACATTACGACGTAACTATTAGTATTTATTCAAAAACTGTTAACGTTCTTAAATAATCATTTCCTAAACTAGCGGCTGAAATAGTTAAAGTTTGCATTTTCTCTTTTTAAACCTAAAATAAATGAGTTTTCCTGGGAGTATTTTTCAAAATTTGCAGTGAGAAGTGTCGTTTCGGTTGCCAATTTTGAAGTAAACAAGAATCATTTGCTACATGAATGATTACAATTCAATTCACCATATCTTGTACGAGGGGCTGAAATGATTGAAAATCAGATTCATTTAAAAAAATTGATAAAATACCTTCCGAGTTTTCTTAATTTTTTCGGTGAAAACAGGGTCGCATTATATTTTTTTATCGCAAATTGTACTTATATTTTGCCCTCAAAATAATATTATAGCAAACTCTAACCATATACTTAGCACAGCATACGTAAAGGGGATGTTTGTTTATGCGTTCGTGCTATGAATATTCTCATTTATCTTCGAAACTTCTTGATAGTTGTGGTAACGCGTACGCGTAGCCTGTCTCGTAGGTGACAATTCAGATACGAAATATCAGTGATATGATTTATGCGAAATGCCAATAAGACACTACAAATTTAATTTAATTACTAATGTATTAAACATATTAATAACGGGTCACTCACGTATTTTAAGTCGAAAACGTCGACGCAAGCTCCTGATGACTCTACTCGGTACGGAGTGAAACATGTCGAGCGTTTTCGACTTAAAATACGTGAGTGACCCGTTATTAATATGTTTAATATGTATGTGTCTCACGGAAGTTTTGTTATTAAAATTACTAATGAGTTAATCACAATAAATAAATAAATAAATATTATAGGCCATTCTTACACAGATTGACTAAGTCCCACTGTAAGCCCAAGGAGGCTTGTGTTATGGGTACTCAGACAATATATAATATATAAATACTTAAATACATAGAAAACACCCATGACTCAGGAACAACCTGTGCTCATCACACAAATAAATCCCCCACCGGGATTCGAATCCAGGACCATCGGCTTCACAGGCAGGGTCACTACCCACTAGGCCAGACCGGTCGTCAAAAGAGAAGATTCATTATTTTATTATATTACTAGCTTTTGCCCGCGACTTCGTCTGCGTGGAATTAGTAATTTGGGTACCTTAATTCTTAAACAAATCTGGTTTTTAATCCACCCTTTTTCACCCCCAAATTGGTCCACACTATACATTTCCACCCCATTTTTTACACCCTTAAGGGATGATTTCGAGGATAAAAGTTATTCTATAATCAAACTATCCCCATACCAAGTTTCATCTAAATCGGTTCAGCGGTTATTGATTCCCCATACAAATTTCCACCCCCTTTTCACCCCCTTGAGGGGTGAGTTCTGGGATAAAAAGTATCCTATGTCCTTCCCCGGGACTAAAACTATCTGTATACCAAATTTCAACTAAATCGGTTCAGCGGTTTAAGCGTGAAGAGGTAACACACAGACAGACAGACAGACTTTCGCATTTATAATATTAGTATGGATTGTAAAATATTTTCAGGATTACATGGACGCGTTCGAGAAACTCCAACACCTAGGTCTAAAAGGCAGTCAAGAACGCGAAATAGTGCACGTGCTACTGGCGTGCTGCACGCAGGAACGAACCCACAACCCTTACTACTCCGTGCTGGCGCAAAAACTGTGTGACGTCGACAGGAAATACCAGGTACTGAATTTTAGGAGTCTTCAGTGTCACCATCATCTTCCTCGCGTTGTCCCGGCATATTTGCCACGGCTCATGGGAGCCAGGGGTCCGCTTGGCAACTAATCCCAAGAATTGGCGTAGGCACTAGTTTTTACGAAAGCGACTGCCATCTGACCTTCCAACCCAGAGGGGAAACTAGGCCTTGTTGGGATTAGTCCGGTTTCCTCACGATGTTCAGTCTATGAGGAGTCTTCAGTGTATTATAAGTTATGGATTACAATTAATGGTAAATTGAACCCGAGTACCCGGGTATGTCCTCAAATTATGTTAGGGCGGTAACTCATAACGTGGAAACTACAGGGATATTTTGTGCCTTGGAGCTTGGAGTCTAATATCCCGGGGTTTGCTAAAGGTTTCTAATGTATGTAATGTGCGTTATTTCCGGACCGATACGACCTAAACCTTCAAGGAAAGAGCGTACTCCCATCTTAAAGGCCGGCAACGCACTTACAACACTAGCGCACTTACAACCCCTCTGGTGTTGCGTGTGTCCATGGGCGGCGGTGATCGCTTACCATCAGGTGATCCGTCTGCTCGTTTGCCTCCTATATCGTAAAAAAATCGCACAAAAATAATCTACCTTCGTACCTACGGCTATCGTTTCATACAGTATAAAGCAATGTTTTTCTATTGAAAGAAGAATAAATATTCTTCGCTCGAAAAGACGATCCTCTCCCAAGACATCCTCTCCCTTCTTTCATTGCATTTGTGTTAGAGTACTATGGGTATGATCACTATTTATTAAGTTATGGCGTCCCATTCTGGGGACACAGTGACGCTTATTCAATGCGAAAAATAAGAATGAAAGAGGGTACCTAAGAATGTATGCCTGTAGTTTATTTATTTATTTTATTTTATTACAAGGAGATAAAACAGAAGCATACAAGTGAAGAACAATATAGACAGAATATACATAACTATTATAGATTATGTTGTTTCCTTAAGCATATCTCACCGAGAACATAAGTGGTATTAGAATGTAAACCTAACAACATGCAACACTTAACTATTTCAACTACAACAACTACATTAAATTCATATTTATGATTTATGAATGTTATGATCTAAAACTACTTATCTATTCTTTATATAATTTTGTGACAGCAGCCTTGAATGAGGCACGGGAGCATGAGAACAAATCTACATTACAAAGTAGCTGGTTGTGGTGGTCGCAAGTTGGGTGGATATTCAATCTTATTGTATAACATTATGTGTAAAATTAATAATAATAAGTATCTTTGTATTGCACCTGTGGACAAGCCTAAATAACCGTACTTTTTTCAGCTATCCATCCAGTTCGCCGTTTGGGACAAGATTAAGGACTTGGAGAGTCTATCGAAGCAGACCACGACCAATCTGGCGCAGTTCCTCATACACCTCATTATGGAGAAGGGCTTGGCTTTATCTGTTCTAAAGGTAAGTTATTGATCGTCATGAACCGAGCTTTATTAGTTTTTAAATGAATTAGGTACTATTTACAACTCTTAAAAACTGAAATTTTTCGGACCGGACAACCCTTTCCGCGATAAAAGCCTTTCAATGGGTGTCCCTTAAACACGGCTAACACATTGAAAGACTTTCCAGTTTGAACTGCTAACCCATTCATAAGGGTTACCCTTATCA
This sequence comes from Cydia strobilella, assembly GCF_947568885.1. Taxonomy (NCBI): domain Eukaryota; kingdom Metazoa; phylum Arthropoda; class Insecta; order Lepidoptera; family Tortricidae; genus Cydia; species Cydia strobilella. Next base: position 1,881,297 of record NC_086053.1, read on the forward strand.
TTAAGCGCTTTCTATAAAGCTTTCCCTTTAGTAATGTCGTAGTTTATCCTTGCGTGAAAGAGACAGGATTAGTATATATCAAAGAATGCCGCCGCCGACGATCGCTCGGATACTAAGGGTCGGTTGCACCAAACCGTCTGTCACCGTTAAATTAAGCGTTTGCAAAATTTTATTGCATAAGAAATTTCATACTTTACTGTTGTTTGACGTTAATTGGTCTGTTAAATGTAGTTGGTGCAACTGGGCCTAAGTGATGTGTGCTTTATGAACAAGTTAGACGATTCAAATTAGCACGCTCATATGCTAAAAGGAACCCTTATAAGCGATATGGGTTAGCCTTATAAAGGTGAGTTAAGCCTTATGCAAAACCTTTACAAAACCCTCTGTAAGGGATAGCGGGCCGGTCCCTGCCTTTAACACTTCCACCCCTCGAGCATATAGCTCTAACGACTCCTCTCTGGACGGCCAATTAAGGCAAGCCAGAGCCGAGAGTCCTGCGGGTCCCTTTGGGGTCCACTCCGACCGACGCAGACACGCCGGAGACGGAGACCCTGATCGACTCTCTGGAACACTTAGGTCCGTGGGGTCCAGGCCACAACATTATTAATGTCACGCTGTAGCGCTTCAGTCTGCCAAATGCCAACAATTACTTTTTACCTTCATTTCAAAGTGATAGGGTTCAATTTTCCATAATTTTGATACTCTTTATGCCCGTTAAAGGGATAAGTAGTAGTAGTAATCACTTTATTGTACACAACACAGGTTTACAAAAATAAATTATAGTAATGGAAGTACAAAGGCGAATTTATCCCTATAAGGGATCTCTTCCAGCTAACCTTCGAGTAGATGAGTGGAAAACTATAGCCAGGTCAGATAGACCGCCCACAATTTCTCTGCTTAGCCTTAAGGTTGACTGGTAGAGAATGCCTTATGGCATTAAGTCCGCCTTTTGTACTGTAAGGTTTTCTTTTGTGCAATAAAGATTAAATAAATAAATAAATAGACAAACTTACAGTATGTACAAATTAATATTTTAAAAAAGAAATAACACTAAAGATTAAAATGCACTAATACACTAATAATATGTAACGTGGGATATCTCACATTAAAATCATATAAAATCATCAAGATATTATGTGTGTATTTCATAAACGCGACCCTATTTTTCCTTTTTTTCACAGGTAATAGAATTTTCGGACCTAAACAAAAGTTCAGTCCGCTTCCTCCGACAAATCCTCCTCGCCATCATCATGAATGCCGACCTCCAAGCCTCTCTCCAAGTCTTCCACCGCATCGCCAAGTCATCCAAACTTCACATGTTCAGAGAAAGTCTAAGGCTATTCATACAACACTTCTTGTTGAAAAATGCGGGGAAGAAAAGTGCGGTGCTAAGTGAGGAAGAGATGAAGATTTTGAAGGAAAGAACAGTTGAAGTTGAGAAGATACTAACTATGTTTGAGACGAAGTTGAAGTTTTAAATAAATCATGTTTATTGTTACCTCTTGTGTTTTATTTAAACTAAGAAATACATCAAAGTTTACATTTTTAACACGATGCAACCACACGTTTGTGTGTCTGCCATCTTGTGTCGTAATTTGGAATTAATAACTTTATACATATTGACACTTCACTCTGATAGGAAAGGGGCTCCTGTGCTGCCCCCTACAATTAAGAAATGAAAGTAAAACTTAAAAAAACAACTACTGCATTGCAAAGTCACTCAAACTTCACATGTTCAAAGAAAGTCTGAAACTCTTCATACAACACTTCTTGTTGAAAAATGCGGGAAAGAAAAGTGCGGTGCTAAGTGAGGAAGAGATGAAGATTTTGAAGGAAAGAACAGTTGAAATTAAGAAGATAATAAGTATGTTTGAGACGAAGTTGAAGTTTTAAATAAATCATGTTTATTGTTACCTCATGTGTTTATTGAAACTAAGAAATACATCAGACAAAGTTTACATCTTTAACACGACGCAACCACACGTTTGTGAATCTGCCATTTTGTGTCGTAATTTGGAATTAATAACTACTGCAAACTAGGTAAATAAATAAGTGTCGTTTTAACACCAGCCTTGAAGGACCATGCATTGTAAAGTCTGCCATCTTGTGGCCCAATATTGGAAACTTAAGCTTGACATTGATGATTGACACTTCAAACAAATACATACAAGCAGTCCCCTGAGTCAGGACAGGAGTCCTGACTCCATATCAAATGGCTCCATGATAGTACAATCAGAAGCAAAAGTAAAAGTTATCAAAAATTATCATAATGCAACCTTAGTTATTAATGGACCCGGGTATGTCCTTACACTACGTCCAAAAGAGAGGTATGGGCACTGTGAATGACATCTCGCTTTGTGTGGTAGGGCACAGGACAGCGGATGTCATTCCAGATCTAGAGCAGAGCCCAACTGGGGAGGTACCTCCACCTTACAGAAAACCGCAGCCAAATAACACTAGACCCTACTAATAGTGTTGTGTTCCTGCCGGTGAGTAAGGTTGCCAGAGCTCGAGGGAGTGGAACGGCAGTTAGGGTCGGCAACGCGCATGTAACTCCTCTGGAGTTGCAGCCGTACATAGGCTACGGAGACTGCTTAACATCAGGCGGGCCGTATGCTTGTTTGCCACCGACGTAGTATAAAAAAAATGTAATAGGAGCGTACGTAGACTTTTGAATAAGATTTGAGGTCCCTAAACTCCTAAAACCACGCAAAAAAGACCATTTTAAAAACCTCATCCTTTTAGCCACTTCTTGATTTGATGCGTTTAAGTGTAGGAGGATCTAACCAAACGGAGACGCCATGTCTGCAATTTTCTGTACAAAACAGCCTGCCAATTTTTGCGGGGGAGGGGAACGTCAAATGTATGCTTAACGTAAAAATATCCATGTCAGATAAACGCCAGCCCATACATTGTGACGGCCAACTATTTTCGACAGAGGGGAACGCCTGTTAATAGCTAATCCGTATGGTTAGATACTCCTAGGTTTAAGTAGCTTACCTGCATTACATCTAAAAATTTGACAGGTAATTAAGTATGTAGGTATTTTTTGTAAGTAACCCAAAACCCGATCAACAGCCAACGGTCCCCAACAATGTGTCCTTGACTTCAATATCAACGCAGGTACTATCATATTCTATGAAATCCTTGTTATGGGAATGAAGCCCTATCGCAAGATGTCTGGACGTTATCAGATTACTGTATGCACACCTGCAAAATCGATGGACGCGTGTATCCTATATCAGATAGTGTCCCTATCTCGCCAGCTGCGATGGCCAAAATCAGTAATGCATAGTGATGGATGCAGCCTACACAAGAAACATATAATTTTTCCCCTCACTAGCTCGGAAAGCCGTCTATTATCCTTTAAAACAAGCGGGGAAAAACGCATTTTATCCACTAGTGGGGAAAGTAATTTGGCCTTGGATGGAGCGTGTTTAAGTAGCTTGACAGATAACAACGCTCATGATAATGGTTCGTTCGATATTAATTATCATTAAATAAATGGTTTGAGAATCTAATAAAAAATACCAAATTTAGCTTTATTTAATAATTTTAAGTCATAAACCTTAAAATTCCATAAGAAACGTTAGATTTTTTGTAATGATGATATAATTCTGAACGCACAAGTTGAGTCGATGCAATTTCAAAACGCATCGTTGACATTTCATACGTCAGAACAGAAATGTCAACATTGTCAACAAAATTTTTACTGTTCTTCTCACCGACTCACGTAAAAATCAGAATTTCTAGTGTTTTCTGTTATAATATCGTAAAAAAATTAGTGATTCCAGTGATGAAGATGATCTAACGCCTGTGGATGTTGCACTTTCCTCGCTATAGTGAGGGGAAAAGTTTTGTGTTACACACGGGTGCAAATGTATTTTACTTCTCGTGTGTTGAAACACTCGCTACGCTCAGGATTCTATTTTAGAACCACTCGCTTCGCTCGTGGTTCAACTATAAAATCCTTTCGCTTGCTCATATTTCAATTCCACACTCGCGGGTAAAATACAACTTTGCACCCTTGTATAACAAATAACTATTATGCATAATTTATAGATAAAATCGATTTGGTCATGTAGAAAGTAATTTAATTTCTTCTTCTTCCTCGCGTTATCCCGGCATTTTTGCCACGGCTCATGGGAGCCTGGGGTCCGCTTGGCAACTAATCCCAAGAATTGGCGTAGGCACTAGTTTTTACGAAAGCGACTGCCATCTGACCTTCCAACCCAGAGGGGAAACTATTAGGCATTGTTAGGATTAGTCCGGTTTCCTCACGATGTTTTCCTTCACCGAAAAGCGACTGGTAAATATCAAATGATATTTCGTACATAAGTTCCGAAAAACTCATTGGTACGAGCCGGGGTTTGAACCCGCGACCTCTGGATTGCAAGGCGCACGCTCTTACCGCTAGGCCATCAGCGCTTCTAGAGAGTTATTTAATTTTCACCTCAGCAGCTCGAACAAGCCTACTTTCGTCACTCCCTGGAGTGAGGAAAGTGCGACTTTCCTCACTCCAGGGAGTGAAACAATGTAGCTTTTTAATTTAGTGGAGGCCATGAACTATGGTACGGTACGGTACGGTCTGGTCCGGTCCGGTCCGGTCCGGTCCGGTCCGGTCCCGTCCCGTATCGTATCGTATCGTACATATTATAATACTTTTTTTTCTGTTTATTCTGTGTAATTCGAAATACATTTCAACCTTTAATATGTTCTCACTACTGAGGTGAAAAATTATGTGTGCAACACGAGAGCAAAGTTATTTTACAACTCGTGTTTTTGAGTCCCTCGCTACGCTCAAGATTCTACCTTAGAATCACTCGCTTCGCTCGTGATTCAATTATAGGATCTTTCGCTTTCTCGGGACTCAAAATAAACACTCGTAGGAAAAACCAACTTTCCTCTCTTGTTGCACAAATAACTATTATCGCTTAAGGGGCAGTTAAGGAAACTGTGGCTATCGGACCAGAATTAACTGTTTGTGACTATGGATGTATATTTATTATATAAAACGTAGGTATTATATATATTTGTTATACTGTTACTTCAAATTTTTATCTTATTTTATTTATTTTCGCCCTCTTTTATAAATTTATTGACTTTCCTCTAGTCTATTGTACGCAGTGCTATATTTGTCTACCGTTCTTCATCAATTCTCATCTACTCAAAGGTTAACTGGAAGAAATCCCTTAAAGGGATAAGTTCGCCTTTGTACTGCCTATTTCTGTGCCATATTTGTGTTCTATGTCTTTGTACAATAAAGAGTTTATACATACATACATACATACTATTTGCTACTAAGTTACTAACTGTATGTAGGCACCTTAGAATGCAGTAAGCATGCATTTTGCCAACTACTCCAAACGTTACTTAAACGGTACACTCGAGACAATGTACTTATATAAGAAGTGGGGATGACTACTCAGCCTCGAGGGCCCTTGTCATAGGTACCAGACGGCGAGTGCGCTTATAGGTACCTTTACCTACATCTATTTGTAGGCACATTAGGCACGTAGGTAAGCACTAAAACGACAATACCTTTTATGTTATATATACAGTCTCCATGCTTCTTTTATGTTTCGCGTTGGTGGTAAACGAACCGTTTAAAAATTCGAAAGTTTACGTTACTGACGTTTGCGATTAACAGACTCCAAAAAGGTTTTAAATTTTGAGTTTTTTTATGTTTCCGATTTCTCTAAGACGGCTGATTTGGGAAATTATTATTATTTGTTTTACATATTTGGCCACAATTCGAAACCGTTGATCTATGGAAGTCCCTTCATTTTTAAATTTTTAAGCATTTAATAGACATAGACATCATTTATTGGTAATTGTAATATTACAGGTCACAACTTACATTTTAGGTACTTAATTATTTTGAATTACATATTATTTACATACAACTTATTTGTTTATTGAGATCACAATTTCAAAGAAAAGCTTGCAATTATTACATATTTATTATTCAATTATTATAATTAAGTGATTATTCGTACATATTATTCGATTTTGTTTCATTGTTTTCAATAAATTCTTTATAACTGTAGAAACATTTCTAATATAATATTTCTAATATTCTTTCTTTTTCTTTCAACACCTACATATTTAAGTGCCACGCTATTGGTCATCACTTTTATGATATCGCCTGACCGTCTTCAAGATGTTTAAACGATTTTTTCCCTTAAGGTAGTTTACCGGGATTTTGCAATCCACCTTCTCAGCTATGACCTTGGGTATACATACTGTTGGGACTTGGGACTACCCCGCACTCGACACAACAGACGCTGTAGGGACGCTATTCGCTTACGCGTTCGTCATCAGTTCGTTCCGCGGGAAACATCCCTGAATCACAATCCCTATTTTGCTAAACATTTTTCTAGGATCCCATTCAGTTTCTAACTTATAACAAAGGGACCAGAACAAAAAAGAATCCTGAAATTGCTTTGACGTTTTGACGTCCGTTAAAACATCCTAAAACCAATCCCGGTACTGATTTCCGCACCCAGCCCATGTGTTATCGTCTTATCACTTTATCACGCCAAGACAAACATGTCATACTGCAGGCGTATGTAAATAGGCATTAGTCAATATTGGCCGTATCAGTTAGTTAATAGTAATAACGTGTTACTAACGTGGACAAACCAAATAAGTACTTTTTACCACACCAGCTGGTAAAGGCTCTCTTGATTGTTCAAAAACTGATAAGAAAGTTGCAAAACACCATTATTATTCCGACGTTTCGAGGACGGCGTTGTCCCCGTGGTCTCGGAGAAGACAGTCTTCTCGAAACCTCAAAACGTCGGAGGTAAATTTAAAACTTAATTTTACGCGACTAAGTCCCGTCGTAGTGAATAATAAAAAGTTGCATTTTATTCACATGTGACTCATGTGAGGCAAAGTAATAAAAATTGAGTTGTTTTCTTATGCTCGCTGGTAGAATTGACTTTTACGAGTAAATGATGATTTTGAATGATAAATATTTTATAACATTTATTTTGAATCGATTTGCTTTGATTTTTTATTTTCTAAGAACAATAGTTATTTGTGCAACAAGAGAGTAAAGTTGTTTTTTCTTGCGAGTGTTTATTTTGAGTCCCGAGAAAGCGAAAGATTCTATAATTGAATCACGAGAGAAGCGGGTGATTCTAAGGTAGAATCTTGAGCGTAGCGAGGGACTCAAAAACACGAGATGTAAAATAACTTTGCTCTCGTGTTGCACACATAATTTTTCACCTCAGTAGTGAGAACATATTAAAGGTAAAAATGTATTTCGAATTATACACGATACGATACGATACGATACCATACCATACCATACCATACCAAACCATACCATACCATACCATAACATACCATACCAAACCATACCATACCATACCATACCAAACCATACCATACCATACCATACCATAAAAAAAATGTAATAAAAGTATGAAGTTCATGGCCTTCACTAAATTAAAAAGCTACATTGTTTCACTCCCTGGAGTGAGGAAAGTCGCACTTTCCTCACTCCAGGGAGTGACGAAAGTAGGCTTGTTCGAGCTGCTGAGGTGAAATAGTTATTTGTGCAACAAGAGAGGAAAGTTTGTTTTTCTTGCGTTTATTTTGAGTCCCGAGAAAGCGAAAGATTCTTTAATTGAATCACGAGCGAAACGAGTGATTCTAAGTTAGAATCTTGAGCGTAACGAGGGACTCAAAAACACGAGATAATAACTTTGCTCTCGTGTTGCACATAATTTTTCACCTCAGTAGTGAGGACATATTAAAGGTTAAAATGTATTTCGAATTACACAGAATAATACAGTTTTTTTTTAATAAAAGTATGAAGTGGCAGTTCATGGCCTTCACTAAATTAAAAAGCTACTTTGTTTCACTCCCTGGAGTGAGGCAGAGTCCAGGGAGTGACGAAAGTAGGCTTGTTCGATGCATTTGACATTTTGAAAGACCTCCATCTACACTAGCGCCCCTAGCGGCGAAATTAAACGCGGTAGCCCTCATTCACACATGAATAGTCCCTCTTGCCTCTAATGGGTCGGCGGCTTAATCAAACATACCTATCAATCATTCAGTTTATTGTAACACAAATATATTTATCTCATTGTTATACTAATATTTATGTACTGTATTATGACGTCTTTGTTGCTAAGCCCCACCTACACTTTAATAGCAGTCATTAAAACATCATTTATAATAATTATTCTGCATCATAGCGCATCAAGGTCAAATAAATTTGCTTCGATGCATCGATTGTCATCGCTTATCGATACGATAAGCGATAAAGATGGGAGCGTCGCGTTACTAGGCGCGTAAGGCGGGGAAAATATTCGGATGTTTAAATTTCGACTCTGTGGTAAAAGAAATAGACACTAGTTTTTTTTTATGGCAAAGGTGTTCGTGCAAAACTGCACGTTCTTCGGTTGGTAACAAGCATGCAGTCTACTGAGCTCAATTATCTAATATCTAGCTTGTGCGTGGGTGTGATAATGTGAAAATAACGAATAGTACCTACATTGTAAATTATTTAGCACAATGTAGAAATAGATTTTGTTGTTTTACATGACATTATGATATCACACGATATTTACTTTACCAAGTCATATTACTTAAATTGAAAATATAGAGAGCGTAGGTACTCGATCTTAAAGGCCGGCAACGCACTTACAACCCCTCTGGTGCTAGTGTTTATGGGCGACGGTAATCGCTTACCATCAAGTGATTCGTCTGCTCGTTTGCCTTCTATAACATAAAAAAATCGCGCAAAAATAATCCACCTTCCTTCGTACGGCTATCGTTCATATCTACTAATAGACAGCAGAAAACAATGTTGTCCAATCCAACAAAAAAAAACGGCCAAGAGCGAGTCGGACTCACTCACCGAGGGTTCCGTACTTTTTAGTTTTAGTTGATAGCGGCAACAGAAATACATCTGTGAAAATTTCAACTGTCTAGCTATCACGGTTCATGAGATACAGCCTGGTGGCAGACAGACGGACAGACAGACAGACGGACAGTGGAGTCTTAGTAATAGGGTCCCGTTTTTACCCTTTGGGTACGAAAAAAAAAAAGTGAAAATGCAATTAATAACTAGTTAAGTAATATTAGGTCAACTTCTGAGGTACGGCGAAGATAAAATTGTAAAGCCTGACCAGAAATATATGATCACGCGCCATGTTGCGGAATTACACTGAAACTAATTTTTTCATACTATACTAAACTGTCACCCTATACATGAAAATAACAACGCCCTCTTGACAATAATCATATATTACTGGTCAGGCTTTACATCGTGTAAGTATGGTGTAAGTATTAATCCCATCAAAAATATAAATGTCAAATGAGAGCCAAGTTCAATATTAGGAATATGCGTCGTTGTTGACTTCGCCGGAAAAAGAATTGAAATCTATATGGGTGCCAAGTCCTAGTTCGCTTGGGATGTAATTAAAATTAAATTAAAAATTAAAAAGCTTTTATTTCGGATTATATATCCATAGAATGAATAATACTACCAAACATACCTATTACAAAATTAAATCTGTATACATAATAATAAGGTAAAATATGGCTATATGCTCCAGGGGTGGAAGTCAAAGATGCATAAGACGCGAGTTGGCACAGTGGCTGCTAACAGCCACTGGGTAGAAAGCGGCGCACACCTCTCGACACCCCTGAGCCGCTCACACCGGTGTTGCTCCTGGTCGTCTTCACGACGGCAGTTTCAGGGGCCCATCTAGTTAGCAGCAAGTCACCACCTGCCTCGATAACGTGTTTTAACATTGTTATGGCAGGTGTCCGGAGTTCTTTACAATAGCCCAGTCTCATTGTCCACCTAAACTTCAATCCATAGACCGGTATACTGTTCACTTTTTCTGCAATAGTCCCAATGCCTGCTGCGACCGGTTCATGGGTGTCTATTGTTGCGCCTGTGAACGGGTTCCAGCAGGCGTTCTACATGACATTAAAGCTCTCCAAGGGGCCTCTACGTGTTGGATCTATATCCCCACGCAAGCCTATCAAAAGACCGGGATTTATAGGCCCGTGATATCGAAGGAGGTAAAATATAATAAATTAAATAATGACACAATTAAAATGAGTACAAATTATTAAAATTGAAAAATTTTATTACCTACATTTAAAAGTTACATTTAGTGCATTGTCACTTTTCATAGTGAGCATGTGGCGCGTGCGATTTTGCCCAGTGGCCAAATATTAGGCTGTCATTGGCCCCTGCGACCGCGCTCAAGAGCCCGTAATTAAAGTTCAGAATTTGACTTGGCTAGTTTTTACGTACACGGCTACACACTATATTATTTGTCTATGTTACTTTTCTAAAATTTAGTTTGTTGGTATAAAAACTAGCCAAGACAAATCCTGAACTTTAATTACATCCCAAGCGAACTAATTAAATAGAACTTGGCACCCATAGATATAGATAGATCTCAATTCTTTGTAAACAGTCGAGCTATATTCACAGAATAACTAATATTCATGAAATTTGGGGTTCTAGTTAGCCTTAAGGGTCTTAATAATGAACCAAATTTCATATGTTTACGTTAAATAGATTTTGAGTTAGGTATGTAGGGGTCAAAAGTGGCTCCAAATGGATCGTGTAAAATATAACACACGGCCGCTGCGTCGCCCGTTCTCTTGTTTCGAACTTGGCTGACACGCTACCGCGTGTCTAGATGTTATCCACGATTTCAAATTTCAACCAATGTCCATTTTGGAAATACCATTAAAATGCAAGAAAAAAGAGCAGTAATCTTTTATTAAATTTTATCTGCTACCATGCTACCGTATAGGTTTACTTTCGAGTCGTAAAACAGGGGTGAATGACTTTATTATAATTATGAACCCAAATAAGGATTAGGTATTTAAATTTGCATGAACTGAAACTGTCAGATTTTATGATAATGACATTGCGTGTTACTACTCGTTTATATTGCAGTTACTGTTATTTTTTACGATTTCATTGCTTAATTAAATCTTAACCATTTTGATGAGGTGACATTATTAATTATATTATAAGTCGAATAAGTTGAAAACTGTAATTTATATTCTACGTCTAATAATACTATGAACTATGACAGTTATTTCAATTACATGGAATATAAAGAAATGAAAAAATATTTGTAGGACTTTGTGCGTTTGTGCGGGATTTATTTTAACGTTTCGCGCCATTGATTATAGCGCCATCTGTTGAAAATCAGTCACAACAACTCTACATTCACTCTGTATGCTAGCAACACTCTATTACTGTTTTTATTTTAAAGTAATTTAGAAATAAAACAGAATCAATTGTATTACTTGAATCCTAAAAGCTTACATGAAAAAATAAATTTAGTGAATTTAGGTTTAGAAACAGGCGATAGAAGAATCAACAGTGGCGCTACGTTAAATAATGGAAACTCGAACAAAGAGCTAACCAGCCACTAGAAAATAAGAGGTTGTGCTCCTTCCCTGTCCCTTGCGTGGAGTTTGGGCGCACGGGAATGAGATGCACGAACACTTTCGGCCATCATAACCATCTTGTGCAACTGTTTCTCTTCGGCCGTGTTCTAGTGCAAACGAACGATGGACGCCATTCGCTCGCACGAGATAAATCTTTTCTTCGCTCTATCGTGAAGCGAGAGTGCGTACGCGTAACTCGGTACCGGGTGTGAAGCTATGCAATAGTGTGACCGTGTGCGAAAGTGGTTTCGGAGGAGCTTAGCGGAGCGAGGATCTCAGCCTCGGGAACGGGGAGCAGCGCTTCGCGCGAGGCGCGTGCAGCCGGGCAGGCTTGTCTTGGCGCTCGCGGTCGCGGAGCATGGCGGACACGAGCTGAGCGGCCGCGGCGTCCGGTCCGGGGTCTCGCGGGCCGCTCCGCTCAGCCGGCCCGATGAACGCGGCACGGCTGAGGTTATTTTATGGGTATATGCGTGAGCTGCCGGCGCCGCGAGAGGAAGGCCCCGGAGAAGCTAGTGGCGCTCGGCGCGGGCGGGCCCGCTAAGGGCACGGCGGCCCTGCTGCTGCCGCGGCGCGCCGACCCGCGGCCGTTGCGCCCGCTGCCCATCATGGCCAACTCCATTTCCAACATCAAGATGACCAACCCCATCAAGGGCATGGTCAGCAAGCGGCGGAAACGCTACATCAAGGACGGATTTAACCTGGACTTAGCCTGTATCCTTTTCAGTGTTTTTATGGCTAGTTGAAAGTGCTTCCGTGTTTAGGGTGCGAGAGCGACATGGATGTGTGTAGAGGTGAGTTCCCCCGGGTCCGCGACTCGCGACCGCTGCGTGGCTACGGCCTTGAGTCGCAGCACACGCGCGCTGCGCTCTCGACTAGCAACCTTGGAATTATTGTGATAACCTGGCTCGTTCATCGTTTTCTTCTGTCAAGGGCATTCAATTCATAACCTATAAATTGCATTCATATTACACTTGATTAGGTTATACTCGTTTTTAAACGCTTAAAATTTGCATTTGAAATTTATAATCATGAAACTTAGTGATTTAAAATATCTTATTGGGAGCACAAGGTTGTTAGAGTTAGAAAGTCTTATGTGTTCAATTTGATTGTACCTAATCTGGTTTGACTGCTTAAAATACAGTCACTAAAGTCCATAAAGCAGGTGTGTCAACTCAGAAGCAAATATTGCTTACACCACTCAATATTTGCCTAGTTTAAAGTAGTTGAAATCTTGCATAGCAACAAGCACTATAACCTATAAATGTGTACTCTGTGCTCTGCACACACAGCTAGCTGTGTGAACTAGTTGATAAAATATTTCTGAAGCCTACAGACATTCTGTTTGAGTTTTTGCATATTCTTATCTTGACCACATTAACGGTGATTATGAAATGGATAAAATCTGGGCCATTACTTTTCTAGATACAAGTTTATTTTCTGTTTTACTGCTATTTTTATAAGCATGAAAAATGTTTTTAGGTAGTAGAAGTGCTTGTTCTCGTTGATATACAAAGTGATAGTATATTAATACCTACTATAAAACATTATTTTTGTTACAAGTACCACAATTACAAGGTTGCAGATCTTCTATAATTTATTTTCTAAAAAAGTGAAATATTAATTATTTTTAAAATAATTTACTATGATTATATACTGATTAAAGCTGTTCATATAAATCATTGTTATTATTCATGTGAACAATTGGTTGCGAACAATGTGACCTCTTGTCTTGTGTATGATAAAGATTGTGACCAAATGTTTAGTCATGTTTTTTGAGAATGATTTATTCTGCCATACCTAGAGCACAACCGAGGTTTGAACCCACAATTTTAGAACCACACACAAATAATTATGAAAGGTTTAACGTCAATATTAGGCTTAGGTTTGATTGTTGTAAAAATTAATAAAATTGTAAAGATAAAGACAAGATAAAATATATTTATTTGTGACGATCACAATACAAGTACGAACATGTACAGACAACAACAGCAAGAAAAGAAGAAATCATCAAGTGTGCATCACAAAATGGACCCAACTCAGCATAATGCTAGCTATAAAGCCAGCGCTGGTCTTCCGTAGGGCCCATTCGGTGATGCCACGACAGATAACACACAAAGATACATATTAAAACATTACAAAAATACACACAAGGAATAATTACAAACATATTAACCAAACCAAAAAATACATTATGAGTATAGAGAATATTTTTGTTTCTGTCTATTCAGACAGAGCAGTGGTAAATAACACTGCATTCATTTATTTATTGAAACTTTATTGCGCAATAAAAATAAAAACACATGTCGGACTTAATGTCTTAAGGCATTCTCTACCAGTGAACCATAGGGCGAAACAGAGATTCTCGAAATCATTGAATTGTACCAGTATTTATATTTCTCAAATTATAGGTTTTCCCTAATGTAATAATTGTAATAACTTATTACTCTATCACAGCTATTTTAACTTAAAGAAAAATACAATTGTCCTTGTGGCATTAGTTACACCAGTAGTCTGAGAGGTATGGGCACTGTGAATGTCATCTCACTTTGTGTGGTAGGGCACAGGACAGCGGATGTCATTCCAGATCTAGAGCAGAGCCTGAATGGGGAAGTACCTCCACCTTACAGAACACCGCAGCCATTAACACTAGACCCTACTCATAGTGTTGTGTTCCTGCCGGTGAGTAAGGTTGCCAGAGCTCGAGGGAGAGGAGTGTTAGGGTCGGCAACGCGCATGTAACTCCTCTGGAGTTGCAGGCGTACATAGTACATTATGAGCACAAACAAAAATAAAAACAAGTATACAAGAAAAAAGAAAAACGTATAAGAAACAAAATTATATAATTATGAATTCGACCATGTCAAAAACCGGCTTGCAGCTGCTAGCGCCAGCGGCTACTGGCGAAACTAAAACTGCCTGCAACTACAAGCAGGGTATAACCTCAACTAAATGGTATTTTCGCAACATAAGACGTAATCCTAACATGAACTTAAAATTATAAATTAAAAGAAGTAGGATTGTGGCTTTCCATATGCTCCAGCGTCCTTATCCTCCTAAGGCCCAAGGTCCTACCTACTTTCTTCAGTTCAATGAAATTTAAACCATATTAATTTGAAACAATGTCAAGTAATGCATAAGAATTTAATAAAAACAAGATCCAATCTATGTAATTGACAACTAAGAACTTAGTCAGACCACTCGTCCCGCGCCCTTCCAGACGCAAAGGTGCCCATCACGCTCGCCACATCGGAACAGAGTTGCATTTCTTTTGTTTCGGTTAATTTTCAAACAAATAAAAGTCAACTATTCCCTGCACATGCTGGGCCTTAGGAGGGTATGCTTCAAGTGCAATGAAGATGGTTCCAACTGAAATTCCAACAGAAATTCAGATAGATATCTTTATTGTAGATGAAGCATACGGACCTTCTCTGATGGAAAGCCACAATTATTCTACAATTAATATTGCGGTTTCTTGGTACTAAGCTCATTCACTTTTAATAAAGTCAAAGATAGATATAACTCCGTAATAGACGGATACAGTCTAAGAAAAAAACGTGCCTCGAAAATCAAGAAAATTTGATTCTCGTTCAGAGGGCGCTACTAGCTTTGGCCTACTGTCGTATAGATGGCGTTGACGGTTTCGTTTGTTATTTAACAATTTTAACGCATTTCAGTGAAAGAACATGGGTCAAAATCATAAAAATAATTAATGCAAATAAAAAAATTCATTTATCCATATTTAAATACCGTTTATCGTATTTTTATAAATCTTCATTTTTAGTTGTCAAAGTGTGTCGACAGATGGCAGTGAATTTACTGGGGTTACAAAATTTACTATGACAGTACCGCTCTAGTATAAGTTACTCTATGATAAAGTTGTCAGTATTTAAAAAAGCCATTTAGGATCACGTTGTTTTTTTGAAATTATGTAACACATCTAACAACAACTTTAACAAACAATTCTGTTTTGTTTTTGTTTCTGTCTATTCAGACAGAGCAGTGGTAAATAACACTGCATTCATTTATTTATTGAAACTTTATTGCGCAATAAAAATAAAAACACATGTCGGACTTAATGTCTTAAGGCATTCTCTACCAGTGAACCATAGGGCGAAACAGAGATTCTCGAAATCATTGAATTGTACCAGTATTTATATTTCTCAAATTATAGGTTTTCCCTAATGTAATAATTGTAATAACTTATTCCTCTATCACAGCTATTTTAACTTAAAGAAAAATACAATTGTCCTTGTGGCATTAGTTACACCAGTAGTCTGAGAGGTATGGGCACTGTGAATGTCATCTCACTTTGTGTGGTAGGGCACAGGACAGCGGATGTCATTCCAGATCTAGAGCAGAGCCTGAATGGGGAAGTACCTCCACCTTACAGAACACCGCAGCCATTAACACTAGACCCTACTCATAGTGTTGTGTTCCTGCCGGTGAGTAAGGTTGCCAGAGTAGGCTACGGAGACTGCTTAACATCAGGCGGGCCGTATGCTTGTTTGCCACCGACGTAGTATTTAAAAAAACGAAAGTAAACGCAAGCAAAAACAAGGAAGAAGGTTGGAGGAGGCCTTTGCCAAAGGGCAAGCAAACAAAGAATAGAAAAGATGGGAGATAGTAAATAAAATAGAGTTAATGTGAAACTGTTCTTTGTGTTGTAAATAAAGGCTATTTTATTTATTGTTACCGTTTGGATTTTAAAGACATTTTCACACATACCATGACACTTACAGGCAAAAGGTACCACATAATCAGATAGTCCCGGCAGTAGCAATATTTGCTTGAAAACTGCTTGTTTTTACAATTGTAAGACATTGAAAGAAAGTAAATACATTTATTTACGTCTCACCAGTTAAATTTATATACAAAAAAAATACAAAAATACAAAATTTTTATTTTGTTACCAGGCATAGATGAAATATAGGATAAAACAATTGGTTTCACTTACAAATATGACAATTTGGTTAGCAGTAGCCCTCACACTAGGTCAAGCCTGTGTCGTGAGGACTAGGAAATTCAGTAGATTTATCAATAAGATGATGCAAGGCGATGATATAAAAAAGGGTATAAAAGTAAGGGAGGATATAATGGACCCCACTTCACCCCATTGCTGTTCTTCTTTCAAAATATGAAGTATATATATATTACATGTTATAAATGATGATCCCAGGTTTAAATCCCGTAATTGAATATTTATTTTAATTATCTTTATCAGACTTCCACTTGGTTACACTTGTAAGTTTTACTTACGTAAGTAGGGACAAAGCTATTTGTTAGAATGAGATAACGATATTGATATCTCATTCTGTAGTATAGCTGTGTCCCTACTTACGTAAGTAAAACTTACAAGTGTAATCCTGGCCTTAGATCTGTGACTTAGATATGACTGAGGCAATGAAACCCTCAAAGATCTGAACACTCTTGAGATATCCAAGTAGTATGAAATAGCCCAAAATTATGAATAGTGCTGATCTTTAATGTCAAATTTGGCAAATTTTTTATTTTTGGTACAAGCTTTTATCACTGACTGTACTTGTCTTTCCACAGGCAACTAATACTCATCGAGACAATTCTAAAAAACCCAAACACAATTAGGTTTCGTTGTTTTATCACAGAGTTCCTATGGCCACCTCCTGTCTCCATCATCAGATCAGTTTGATGGTACCATAATATTGCATTGTCACCCGACTTACACAAACAGACTTATGCAAATTTTCAGCTTCATTGGAAGTCGGGAAGTGGTTCAAATTTAACTTGCAAGATTTGACCTGTACATATGTACAATATAAGTGAGATACATTGCAACTTAATAAAAAACCGGCCAAGTGCGAGTCGGATTCACGCACGAAGGGTTCCGTATCATTACGCAAAAAACAGCAAAAAAATCACGTTTTTTGTATGGGAGCCCAACTTTTAATATTTATTTTATTCTGTTTTTAGTATTTGTTGTTACAGCGGCAACAGAAATACATCATCTGTAAAAATTTCAACTGTCTAGCTATCACGGTTCATGAGATACAGCCTGGTGACAGACAGACGGACGGACGGCGTAGTCTTAGTAATAGGGTTCTTTTTTTTACCCTTTGGTTACGGAACCCTAAAAAATTGTACAAACCAAGATGCTCATTGGGTCAATGAGCCCACATAGTTTAGTTTTATCGTGGTTTTATCAGACTGACAATGAATTGAGTGTAGTCTATATACAGTGAATGAATATTGAATTCGATTTATTTACACTATGTAAGTGGTCACAGTGACAATCATTTTAAAAAACAGGCCAAGTGCGAGTCGGACTCGCGCACGAAGGGTTCCGTACCATTACGAAAAAAAACAGCAAAAAAAATCACGTTTGTTGTATGGGAGCCCCATTTAAATATTTATATTATTCTGTTTTTAGTATTTGTTGTTATAGCGGCAACAGAAATACATCATCTGTGAAAATTTCAACTGTCTAGCTATCACGGTTCATGAGATACAGCCTGGTGACAGACAGACGGACGGACGGCGTAGTCTTAGTAATAGGGTTCTTTTTTTACCCTTTGGGTACGGAACCCTAAAAAATTGTACAAACCAAGATCCTCATTGGGTCAATGAGCCCACATAGTTTAGTTTTATCGTTGTTTTATCAGACTGACAATGAATTGAGTGTAGTCTATATACAGTGAATGAATATTGAATTCGATTTATTTACACTATGTAAGTGGTCACAGTGACAATCATTTTAAAAAACAGGCCAAGTGCGAGTCGGACTCGCGCACGAAGGGTTCCGTACCATTACGAAAAAAAACAGCAAAAAAAATCACGTTTGTTGTATGGGAGCCCCATTTAAATATTTATATTATTCTGTTTTTAGTATTTGTTGTTATAGCGGCAACAGAAATACATCATCTGTGAAAATTTCAACTGTCTAGCTATCACGGTTCATGAGATACAGCCTGGTGACAGACAGACAGACGGACAGCGGAGTCTTAGTAATAGGGTCCCATTTTTACCCTTTGGGTACGGAACCCTAAAAACCACTAGGAATCTCATATTATTGTCAATGTGATAAGATACAAAGTAAAGTGGCATGAAAAGCTTAGCATCTCAATCTAAACAAAACCGGCCAAGTGCGAGTCGGACTCGCGCATGAAGGGTTCCGTACCTTACGCAAAAAACGGCAAAAAAATCACGTTTGTTGTATGGGAGCCCCACTTAAATATTTATTTTATTCTGTTTTTAGTATTTGTTGTTATAGCGGCAACAGAAATACATCATCTGTGAAAATTTCAACTGTCTAGCTATCACGGTTCATGAGATACAGCCTGGTGACAGACAGACAGACGGACAGCGGAGTCTTAGTAATAGGGTCCCGTTTTTACCCTTTGGGTACGGAACCCTAAAAACTGTCTAATAATTAAGTCGGGTCAGCTGCCTTCCTTTGGTTAGGAGTCCTAAATTAAATGGCCGTTAACTGTTTAAATTGCTATTCATTTGTAAATACTGCAACATTACAAAGATAAACTGGCCAGATATTTTTTAGTGCTTTGTTATACCTAATCAGAGCTGGTTTAGGTCATTCACCCGACACACATACAAGCGTTATCAGTGTGATTGCAAACTATTCTTTTGCATTATTTTCTTATTAGGCATAAACCTTTCCTTGTTCTGACTTATACAAGTCAGTAATTTATTTTGTTTACTAAGTGTTATTTGTGCCATTCTCAACCTAAAGGGCACTTATTGTCGGCTGTCAATAAGGTGCTATTTCCATATAGCTTCAATTTGAAATTAACCTTATCGACTAGCGATAATGTGGTACCTTTTGGTTGTTGTTCAGCCTATGCTATTGGCACATGCTTATTTAAAATAAAATTCAAAAATGTATTCTGTAAGTAGGCCTCAAGGCACCCTCAGCGATCAAGGGCTTTTCCCCTTATGAGCCCTTATGCCATCAGCACAACATTTAGATGACCATATAATGAGAGATCATATAATGTAGTTCATTTTAAATGGGTCACTCACGGGTCACTACTGGCATTCATATAGGAAAAAAATTACGGTACCATTCGATTCCTTACATTTTATTTAAAAAAATATTGTAAAGCAACAATATACATAAACGCAACATATCACCGACAAAATCGCAATTTCCTTGATCTCCATACATCGGAACGGCTTCTAAGCAAAGTGACACAGTGACGTCACGATGTGTTGCCATTTGTGTTAGAGCGTTTGCTCAGTGGCGATGCCAGACTTTGACCATCATTTGTGATTTTTGTATTGCTTTAAGACAGTGGGTCCCATACATACATTTGATCCTCAAAACAAATCTGATCGACTGACACCATTAAAAAAAATCTCAACTACCCTATTAGGGCGCGTTCACATTGTGTCCAATCCTGAATTAAGCCCATGCTACACGGCCGGCAACCGAGCTCCCAAAGGTCCAAGCCAAAAAGAGTCTAAAGGCATCACGTTATTGTTCGGTAGTTGCTTTTAGTAAAGTGATAGCATGGATTTTACAAATAATAGCCAATTGCCTGTATTCAGGTCGGCTAAAATCTCCCGTCTCTCCTACCATCCTGACTGCAAACCCTACACTCTAGTCCTATCTACTGGGTGCTCCGGTGTCTCGGGCAAGCTGCGGGTGCCTACGGAGGGGTGGCAGGGGTTGTTGCGTAATAAGCCGGTTTGCGCGCGTTTTGATTTCGCGTTTGAGGCTTAACCGGTGTGAGGTGGAGGTGACGCTGACATACTCCACCGACTCGCTGCCGCTTAGGTTGAATCAGCAGAGCCATGCGAGCTTACAGTGCTTATTGTATCAACATCGACTCCCCCTTTTAGTCTCCTCTTCCTAGTCCTTGCTGCAGGATCTGCTGGCTGGAGTTACCCCAAGTATCAGTCAGTATCAGCTGGACTTTACAAATAATAGCCAAGATGGATTACTGGGTTGACTAAAGAATGGTTAAACGCGTTTCAAGGATGCGTTATGCGGTCAGCGGTCAGGTCAAACCCGCATTATGTATGAACAACATTGACAGCAACCTTTGAAGTTGAAGTTTGACCTGACCGCTGCCTGCAGAACGCATCCAGTGTGGCAAATCATTCAAGGCTAATTGTGACGTCCCACGAGAAAAGGTACCTTATGAGGGTTTTTAGTTTCGGACATATTCAATGTTTTATAAAAAGGTGAAAAAATGCTCAATTTTTTTTGGTGTGATACTTAACGTTTGTTTACCTGTTTAATGGGTTATAAATTGTACGAACTCCTGATAAGAAGTGGCAATTGAATTAGATAAAAGACTGTTTAAAGAATGTTTTTTTTTTAAAGTTAATCAAGTTTGTTATAGCTTTATTGTGCAAGTTTTTTTTCAACGATAGATTGTCGCCATGTTTAACGGTAACTGGTCCGTTATGACGTTAGATTGGTGTAGGTAGATATAAAAAGCGAGTAAGAAGATTTGTGGTTATTTCGGCAATTCTTTTCTAATAAACAAAAAGCACAAAAAAATCTATAATGTATACGAGTTTAGGCCGATCTTCACAAGCATTAGGCTACGTTTCCAACAGTGATGTGCGAGCATGCGTAGCGATGATTGCCGACTAGAACTGCGCCGAGCGAGGATAGGTAAGAAATAAAGTGATTCTATTGGTTCTTAGCAAAGACATCCCTCGCTACGCATCCTCACACATCTCTGGTGGAAACGCAGCCTTATTAAGCTTACTCTGAAAATAGATCGATTTGTGTAAAAATGTCATATAATCATGAAATAAAACGATGAAAACGGATTATATCGCGCTGTATTATAAATTCAGCATACGCGATATAATCCGTTTTCATAGCTTTATTTCATGAGTAACTATCGCGGTAACCGAAGACAATATTATGTCCTAAGATATTTATTTTTCCAAAAAAAAAATCAAAAATGCCTAATCACTTGTGTATTCGTATATCCAGCTATGTTGTTAGGGTAATCATTAATTTAGTATTTGGGGCATTTTCTATGAAAACGGACCTAATTGTCGATGGCGCTTACGCTGCACAGCGTCGTGCGGCATTGTATTTATATTGGAGCATCTTTTATAATGGCGTAAGCGCCATCGACAATAAGGTCCCTTTTTATAGAAAATACCACATTTAGTCATCTAAATCCGACCCGTCCCAAGGCCGAATCTTAATTATAATCTTAACGACAGCCGGCCCATTAAACATGCATTATTTATTTATAAAAATAATTATGTAGTAATTATCTGTGTTGATATGCTGACCGCTTGCTTGTCTGTATGTAAGCCAATGACGTTTCGTTCGTCTATTAGGGTTCCGTAACCAAAGGGTAAAAACGGGACCCTATTACTAAGACTCCGCTGTCTGTCTGTCTGTCCGTCTGTCACCAGGCTGTATCTCATAAACCGTGATAGCTGCCAGTTGAAATTTTCACAGATGATGTATTTCTGTTGCCGCTATAACGACAAATACTAAAAACAGGATAAAATAAATATGTAAGTGGGGCCCATACAACAAACGTGATTTTATTGCCGTTTTTTGCATAATGGTACGGAACCCTTAGTGCGCGAGTCCGACTCGCGCGGAAAAATCACGACAGTAGGACTAAAACGTACAACGTACCTTAAACATTTGTGACAATTTTTGCAAAAAAGCTAAATATACGAAAATTACTTCTAAAAATGCGCAATTTTATTTTAGATCGAACTTATGTTTTTTAGGGTTCCGTACCCAAAGGGTAAAAACGGGACCCTATTACTTTACCTTAAGACTCCGCTGTCCGTCTGTCACCAGGCTGTATCTCATGAACTCAAATACTAAAAAGTACGGAACCCTCGGTGCGCGAGTCCGACTCGCACTTGGCCGGTTTTTTTTCTTAACTTTAAAAAAAATTACTATTCAAAAACGTGATAGTGATAGAGTCAGGCTAAGCTAACTCTGCACAGTGTTTGATAATGACCAACCGTCTTCAATACAGTTAGAAGGAGACGGGTAGTCGCACGATATAAAGTCGCGTCGCACTCGTGCTAGGACTTGTCAGTGAGGAAGAGTCTGCTCTGTTCGAAATTGCATTTCTATTAACTGCAGTATACAAAAATAATATCCGAGGAACGGGTCATTGCCTCATAATAATGCAATTGTTAAACATAAAACAAGTTTTATTTTAAGACCACACGTTTTCGTCAACAAAAGCTATTCAGTATTTATTGCCTTAGCTTACCGCGCATTCGTCTCATTCATTTTTACATACATACACTACCGCTCATAACTATTTAGGCACTCGTAATTTTTTTCATACAAAATCGACTTTCAGAATTATATACCGCTAAAGGGGCCCACTGACTATCAGTCCGCCGGACGATATCGGCCTGTCAGTTTTCGGAACTGTCAATTTTTTGTTCTAAAGGGGTCCACTGACTATCAGTCCGCCGCACGATATCGGCCTGTCAGTTGTTCGGAACTGTCAAATATTTGTTCTAACTGACAGGCCGATATCGTCCGGCGGACTGATAGTCCGTGGACCCCTTAACTGACAGGCCGATATCGTCCGGCGGACTGATAGTCAGTGGGCCCCTTAAGTCGCAGTCGGGTAACAGTTTTTTGTGCAGTTTACTTTTTTAATTTAACAGACATATCGACCTTCAAAATGATGTGCAGAATATTCGTGTACATTGCCTATTTACCAAATGGCCAGCGTAAAGAAATCCATAAATCGTTTTCCAGTACAAAATATTTTTATTTTGTATGAACTAGTCCATAAGGGTCTTTTAAATCGTTGCATAAAGTAAACTTGAAATTTTAAAGGATGTCTTTGGCAACAATTTGAGGCTCAATATATTTACCTATTAAATAAAAATTCAATCCAACATGTTAGAGAGTCATTTGCCTGCGATCGTACAGTATGATTTTGAAAATAATTTTTGTATACAATTGTATGGTGAAAATTGCGGGTGCCTAAATACTTTTGAGCTGTAGTGTACGTGTACATAATTAATGTCATTACCGCGATTAAATTTCATTAGTTTACCTTGTTTCCGACGTTTTTGCTAGGTTGCGCTAGCTGTGGTCACGGAAGACACGGCGGTGAGACGGTTTTAAATTTTAATCGCGTTAGACTCGGTGATGACATTAATTATGTGTACAAAACGCGAGAGTTTAATGTGTTATATATACATACATATAATCACGCCTATATCCCCGAGGGGTAGGCAGAAACCACGGATTTCCACTTGCTACGATCCTGACATACCTATTTCGCTTCCTTCACTTTCATAACATTCTTCATACACGCTCGCCGGTTTAGGGTGCTCTTGACCTGGCCTTGCGCCAGGATTTCGCAAATTCCAAATAATCCACGTCTACAGTGCTAAGTACTTAAACCGAAATTTCACGTCCGTCCAACTATAAAGTACCTACATAACAATCTCACATATTTGTGCCAAAAATGTATGTATGTATGTATAAACTCTTTATTGTACAAAATACAGAACACAAATATGGCACAGAATAGGCAGTACAAATGCGAACGTAAAATAAACGTTTTCTTAAAAATAGGCTGTGACAGACAGACAGACGCACGAGTGATCCTATAAGGGTTCCGTTTTTTCCTTTTGAGGTACGAAGCGTGCAAAGATGGAATAAAAGTTATATGTAGGTTGTATTTCTTAAAAATGGTTAAATTTAGACAGGTACCGCTACAATTGTTCTTAAAATAGCACAAGTTATACACCTTCGTCGTTACGTGACGTAGGTATAATAAGGACGTGAACGGGGCCAGATCACATTATCCAGTCGCTTATGCTTGTGGAAACTTCACGGTTAACTTAGGCCGTGAAGCTTTTCCATCGGTGTGGGTACTCTGGCGCAAGATAAGCCAGGGCCGCTGGAAGGAGTCACGGTAGAATCTCAGGCATCCCATGGCTCCTTCAACACGGTAAGACGGGTGACGCCGGAGTGGCTTTTAGTGGGTATACCTCCTCTCCTCCTCTCTTTAGGAGAGGATGGCTGCAGGAGGGAGTCCCACATATCCCCTAATGGCTCCCCAGGCCGGGGGAATGCGTAACGCATTTTACCACTCCGTCAAAAAAAAAAGGCCGTGAAGTTTTATCAGGATTGCATTTAATATAAATTATAACTTCATGTTCATTATTAAAATTCAGTAGTGGTTGATGTAATTTAGCTAAAATGTTTTACTCCTATGATTGCCTCCACTATGTTATTAAGACGGAGCTCCGGTATTGAGTTCGTTTCCATACTTAATGTTAACAACAGACCGAAAATTATGTGTACAAATTGATAGAAATACATTGCATTGTTGAACTCCTTACGGATACCAAAATAAAATTAAATGTCGTCGGATACTCAAGTCGAATATATATTATATATATAAATATATTTATATTTTCCCCGGTTCATGGATGTTTTACATTTAAAAACTTATTTTATCATTTTAATTTTCATAAATTATACCAAAGAGCAAAATTAGTAAGTTCATAAAACAAACAAATCATCAAGCGCTCATAGCGTTTCATTCACCTTACACATCCACGCTCATACTCGTACTGATGTGCGGTTGGAAAATGGAAAGTTTCCACATAGAAAAATTTCAAAATCATCTCTATGTCGGGAATCGAATTTTGCCATTTTAATAATTAAAGTTCACATTGTTTTCTGTGAAATCTGTGAAATTTTCCTAGATTTTTCCAATTTTTTGAAAAGTTTCCGCAACTTTCACATCTGGTACACGCTCATCGCCAGAAGCGGCAGCGTCAGCGTCAGCGGGCCGCTAATGTGGCTCGACGCCGCGACTTAACTTTTTATTCCGAGAATCTTTTTTATTGTTAAGCAAAATGTTGCTATGCCAACAACTTTTTGCCGTTGCCGAGGTTAGATAATTTGGCGGTCTGTCTTTCGTTCTACCAATTTAGGTTTTATTCTGACAGTTGTAATTGGGCTCTAGAGCGATGACACGTCTCATGTCGGTTATGATACTTTTGATGTTTAGAGTTTCTAACCTTGTATTTGAACCTCGTTGCATGCAGAGATGGGCATTAATCGATTAATCTTTTAGTTAACTAATCAATCGATTAAAAATATCAATCGTCATTTTTTAATCGCGATTAATTTAGTTGCGATTAAATTAGTTGTGAGAATGTTCGACTAACAACTAAATTAGTTTTAGTTTCAATCGACTAAATTTCACGATTAAATCTATATTCAAACTACGTAGTCGCCCGTTTTTGCATTTTTTATCTTGCAATATGTAACTACAAGTACGTATGTATGTAACATACGGAGGTACTCGTATGTTGTAACTATGTTAGTTTGGGTAGAATTTTGCGACTTATTTGAAGCAGATGTCTTCATCCGATTGACCTAAAATTATGTATACACGTTTAATTTGAAATGCTTGAATGACAATGCAAATAATGCCATAATATTATTATAACGATATATTGGTAATAACGACAAATAGCGAAAAACTGCATTGTTTACAAATCGCAAACAATAAAGTAGGTTGGTGCATTATTAATACTTAGAATTATACGATACTGAGTAAATCTTAGACATAGAAACTATCAATATTTTGCTGTCTCTGTCAATAGTAAAACTCTTTTTAGTGTCACGCGGTGACAAAACAATGGGATAATCCTACTTACCTGGAACTGGAAGTTGTTTGTTGCATTTTGGTGCAAGTGCCGACGCATCTTCTAAAAATAACACGTTCTATTGAATGACACATCTGCATGTTGTTTATTATCTACGCGGTCTATTTTGTTTTCAACGTGTGGTCATTAAACTTACTTACTTTAGTAGCAAAATAATAGTGAGAACAGATCTCACTCCTTAGAAACGGTCAAAATATCGTAAGTAATACATGACTAATATTGTCTTTGGTTACCGCGATAGTTACTCATGAAATAAAACTATGAAAACGGATTATATCGCGTATATTGAATTTATAATACATCCCGACGTTTCGAACCCTTTACAGCGTTCGTGGTCAACGGGTGACTGAGGAAAAATTACAAAGTGCAAAAATACCCACATACTAAAATAATGAACAATCATAGACTATAAACTTTAAGGCTGGTTTTGCATGTACAACCAGCCTTAAAGTTTATAGTCTATGATTGTTCATTATTTTAGTATGTGGGTACCACGAACGCTGTAAAGGGTTCGAAACGTCGGGATGTATTATAAATTCAATATACGCGATATAATCCGTTTTCATAGTTTTATTTCATAATACATGACTATTTTATTTTTAAACATCCGTTAAGATGTCCTAATCAGTCTGTCAACATAGTCATACCGAGGTATTCTATTCAATTTGCTTCTAACATTAGTCGCGAGAAAATAGTCTAACTAATTAGTCGATTACAAAATTTAGTTGAACGAAATCAATCGGCAACTAATTTAGTTGCAACTAAATTAGTTGCACTCTATGCAACTAAGATTGATCAATCGTCGTTTTCAATCGTTAGTCGCAATTAATTCTTGTAATCTTAATCGTTAATCGTTAGTCGATTACATTTTGCCCATCTCTGGTTGCATGTAAATTGGGGTTAATTGTTTGTTTGAGAATGCAATGATACAAAAGATATGCTACTTTATTTATTATTTTGGTCTATGATAGGTTCTAATTAAATGCACGTTGGGCCCTCACGAGGCTAAAATCAGGATCTTAAAAGTATGTGTTTTTCTATAAATTAATCATGTGTCAATAATTTATACTGTTTTGTGTTTGCTGACATTTAACGTTTCTTATTGTCTGTAATATTAATATTAGTAAATAATTATATTAGTTTTTAGCGTAACATATTACCCGTGGTTTCGGACAAATGAATAGTTTTACATGAAGCTCACAAGATTTGAGAGGTATCAAAGAAATAAATAAATTAACAAACAAACAAAGATTTCAGCTAAGGAAAAGCTTGTAATTAAACTGTTTCAGGATTTCGAGGGATTAACTCGACAGATAAAATATGTGTTTAAGTTTGACATCATCTCCTCTGTTTCGTTTCATTTAATGTTGGATGTCTGTTAATTTGACCTGATCTTATTTGATTGTTTTTGTTTTGTTTTAATGTTTTATTTTATAGAATATGTTTAATTCTGATTGTACCTATGTATTATATCTATCGCATAAGCGCTTTTGCATCCTTAGCTGTAAGTTTATGCATGTGACTGAAATAAAGAAAAGCACTAATAACAAGACTTGTAAGGTGCTTCTTTTTGCAAAATAAAGTAAAGTAATCAATTCCGTTCCCTTTGATTTGAGTGATTTACTTGTTTGTCCAGACAAATTGGTTTTTAGCGTAACTTTCTGAAGCTAGACTTTTGATTGATTGCTTTTTTAGTGGCCTTAATTTGTTTCCTAGTGGAAACTAGGTACAGCCAGCAGAAGTTGCTAAGCGGGCGAGGTGTTCAAAATGATCTTGACGCGACTTTATGTATTAAGAGAATAAGAGCGAGTCAAGGTAATTTTGAACACCACGCCCGCTTAGCAACTTCTGCTGCTGAGTGTACGGGAAGTGATTTAGATGTCGTCGCTTGCAAGCTTAGACGCATAATCGTGGGCTAGGTGCAGGTACTATCGAGGTCATATTATGGTACTCCCACTCCCACATTGGCTGTTATAAAATGGGGCGGGTCGTAAATATGTAAAATGCAACCTCCGATTTCGCGCAAAAAATCTTGTTCCCTTTCGATCACCAGTATACAAATATGTCATGCTATGGCGTTGCCGTGTGATACGGTGTCTGTACTCTATGGTCGTGACAGATACTATAAATGGATCCACGTGCATGATATAAATTGACACCGAGTCGCTAATGTATTCTGGTGTATAATGCTATAAATTCGTTTGCCATAATTATCTTTCTTGCTAGTCCTGTGCGGACTATTTTTAAATTAAAGTAGAACAGCTGATGACCATTAAATTCCGGCAAATGCTTATTTTTTAGGATTGTTTGGATTATTAATGCACTAACTGTGGCCGCTTCTTCGCCCGCATGGAAATCTTGCTGTGCTTTTTGGCCCACTTCCAGAAAGTGGATTAAAAAAAGTAGTTTAAAAAACACTAGAAAAACACGCTTGAAGTTCATTACAAGACTTTTCTAACAAATCCAAACATGGCTGTGATACGATGTTCCATCATGAAGTTACAGTTCATATCTTCCGTCTCCATCATCAGATCAGTTCGACAGTACCATATTATTGTATCGTCATCAGAACTACATACAGCTGCCAATTTTCATGTCGCTACGCTCCTTGGAAGATGGTTAAATAGTATTTTAGTATTTGTTGTTATAGCAGCAACAAAAACACACCATCTGTGAAAATTTCAACTATCTAGCTATCACGGTTTATGAGATACAGCCTGGTGACAGACGGACAGCGGAGTCTGAGTAATAGGGTCCCGTTTTTACCCTTTGGGTACGGAACCCTAAAAAAGGAGCACGACTAATACGAACGTTTCCGAGAAAATATGATGGAAAACAATTACTACATCTGTGTGTACAGTCGTCATCAGATATATCGGAGCGGCCGAGGTGTTCACAATATCTGAACATGCACTCTAACGCCTTGACAATAGAGGCGTGTTCAGATATTTGTGAGCGCCTTGGCCGCTCCGATATATTTGATGGCGACTGTACTTCATGCATGCATCCAAGGATTAAACGTAAGACCCGTACCCGTTCGTATAATTAAACTAAACGTAAGAGCCGTACAAAGACCTTCTTGATCTTAACGACATCAGGCGATTATCCCTCTTTAACATGCGACGTGTTAGCAACTCTACCCTTTGTTTAATTGGAGTGGCTGGGCACGGGCGACACCGTGTGGCGAAAGTTATACACATAATATAATTAAGATAGTTCTTAATTGACTTTAAACAGCAGAGAGTTCTCAATTTGTCGGGTTTTATTTTTTATCCCGGAAATTACCCCCCTGATGAGGTGCAATGGGGGTTGCAAAGGACGAGAGTACTAATAGGGAGACTGGAGGGAACTGGTTTTATATACAGTTCAAAAATTAGGAGGTTCTCAATTAATCACCTAATCAGTTTTTTTAGTTTTTTTATGTACTTATGTTCTCCAACTTCTCAGACGACTGGAGCAATTTGGAATTAATTTTTGATTTTAAACTTCACAGTTGTTCTCATTTTCATGACAACACCATGATGGATTGATGGCATGGATAGAAATCTTCAAATTCGGGTTATAGTAGGGTATACGTTGATGTTGGGTATTTAACTGGCGTGGGGTGCAAGCGGGGTGAAATTTCGCTTCTTCGGACATCGTGTTTGAACTGTAAAAACTCCTAATATATCATTATTCCAGTGATAGAGATAGACCTACAAATCTCGCGTTCGCGTTAGCCCCCTGACCTGATGCACCATCCATACTAATATTATAAATGCGAAAGTCTGTCTGTCTGTCTGTGTGTTACCTCTTCACGCTTAAACCGCTGAACCGATTTAGTTGAAATTTGGTATACAGATAGTTTGAGTCCCGGGGAAGGACATAGGATACTTTTTAACCCAGAACTCACCCCTCAAGGGGGTGAAAAGGGGGTGCAAATTTGTATGGGGAATCAATACCCGCTGAACCGATTTAGATGAAACTTGGTATGGGGATACTTTGAGCTGTGGGAAAGGGTATAGAATAACTTTTATCCCCGAAATCATCCCTTAAGGGTGTAAATAAAAAATGGGGTGGAAATGTATAGTGTGGACCAATTTGGGGGTGAAAAAAGGATGGATTAAAAAGCAGATTTGTTTAAGAATTAAGGTACCCAAATTACTAATTCCACGCAGACTAAGTCGCGGGCAAAAGCTAGTATCCAATATAGGCACAATGTTTTCTTTCAGACCCCTAACTTTTGCACTTCGAAAACTGAATGGTAATCATGTACCCTGCACACCTAACACGAAACGTTTCAGCTACGTGTTTCGACATAACTAATGAGACGATTTATACTCGGCGCACGGATTCCGTACGCCCTAAATTCTATAACTAGCCGTGCAACGTGTTGCTATCAACAATGTAATTATGCGTTCCTGAATTTGTGCGGCACATTCTAATTCTAAATTTTGAGTATAATAATGGTTTTCTGACGGGGTTTTCAGGGGTCACATTACCAAAATCGTATGAGTACTTCGTGTAGGAGAGGCCCCTTAGGAAAGCTGACCGTAACCGAATGGTGCCTTTGAAATGTGGTGTTGGAGGACGATGCTGAACATACACTGGACAGCGCGCCGCACTAATCCATCGATCCTTGACCTTGATGAACTGAACATCACAACCAGGCTGTCTACTATCTGCTTACGCAAAGTGCTTGTGTATTTTGGCCACATTGCCAAAAAAGACAGTGATAACCTGGAAAAGCTGGTAATCACTGGAAAAATCTAAGGCGATAGGCCAAGACGCAGGAGCCCAATGCGGTGGGTGGACAGACCAAATCCGCTCAGCCCTTGATGTAACGCTCCACGGTGCCCTACAACCGGCGACAGACAGAAAGAGGTGGCGGCAAATTGTCCAAGAGAAGCTGCTCCCTAGAAGTGACGACGACCATCAGTGATGAGGAAACTGATGCAAGGAGGAGGAGGAGAGGTAAGATGTTAGGACACCTGATACGAAACGACAACTTTTTCCTAAACATTCTGGAAGGCAAAATTGAAAAGACGAGAGGCAGTGGAAAGCCTAGAATCACATATCTGAGCCAATTGAAAGAAAATGCATCGTACGAGCAAATCAAAAGACTGGCTCAGGAAAGAAATAATTGGCAATTACTCCACCGACAAGAGCAAAGCTCTTAAGTTATGATGATGATGTCTTCGTCGTGTGACGTGTCTGCACACGCCCTTTTGTAATGTATAGAAACATATGTGAAATGTCACATCGCTTGCGCATCTTAAATTGCTCATCTAAAAATGTAAAGGTATTCTTAATATCGGGACTAAAATTTTGGGTGAGACCAACACAAATATTAGGTTTTGACAGAGAAATTGCTTCAGCATTATATTATGATCAACAATGTATGTATTCTACGTATAAATAGATAAGACGCCAATGTGTGGGGCGAATTCATAGATTACGGTGCTTACAAATATATGAACACGCCTCTATTGTCAAGGTGCGTGCGTGTTTAGGTATTTTTGAGCACCGTTACCACTGTCATATATCGGATGGCGACTGTATACAAACACTTTGAAATAAATCTCACGCGCGAAAGGTCAATTTACAGTGCCAACGATGTCACCTTCATGTCATTAAAAAATGCCCGCAATGTCACTGGAAATGCCCTCCGATGACTCTCAATAATTGCAGTACCTGTGTAATTTGTTTGATGTACAGTCAACGTCAGATATATCGGAGCGACCAAGGTGCTTACAAATATCTGAACACGCCTCTATTGTCAAGGCGTTAGAGTGCTTGTTCAGATGTTTGTGACCCCCTTGCCCGCTTTGATATGTCTGATCTGATGGCGACTGTATAGGTCGGTTAAAATCGCAAATTTCGTAACTACATTAAAGCAGATTTGTGATTTGCTGCTTTATTCAATAACACTTAAAGTTCCAAATGGCTTGCGACTTAGCCGACGATAAGGGCCATTGATGATCAGGTAAAAATGCTGCTGTTAGTTCGGTCGTGATGACATTTTTTGTCAATGTTTAATCTGAGGTGCAAAAAGTTAGATATTTATTTTTGCGCATGTCTCAAAATCGCCAAATTTTGATTAACCTTTCATATCTGTGTGATAGTCAAAAATCGTGCGTTCAAACCTCGGTCGTGAACGTCGAGCAGAAGAAAATCGTTCTTGAGAAAAACGCAAAAAGTTGACTAATAATTTGATCAGGATCTTTATCATCCGCAGACGAGAGATTAAGTATTAGCCTGTTTGATCTCCTTAAATTGCCTTTTTTTGTTTTCTTAAATTTGATTGCAAATCTCCCATTTACGCAATTCCAATTTAAGGTCGGGTTTCCGTTTTGAAACGGAACGTCGGATTAGATTAATCATTCACATTGGATTGATTTTGCAAAAATAGAAGCCAATGCAAAAGTTTGATTGTTTATAAAGGTCTAATTGATTCTCCTTTTCCCTAAGAATTTTCCTGTACGCAATTGTAATTTTTAAAAACTTAAATGCTTCTAGAGATATCTCAATTAAAAAAACACTTGACAACCCCGTTCCTCGGTTGGGCTCTAACCAGGGTTTATCCTAGCTTGGTTTCCATCCAGATGGTAGCTTCATTAACTTTCTTGGTGACTAAAGTTCCTAAAGGTATTTACCGGTTTTGCGGGCTTTGTGCCCAAAGAACTCTAAAATCAACCAAAATTCACCAACACCTAAAACAATGTTAGATATAAAGGAAAACAGACAAAATTCGCTGCTTCGGACACTTGAACACGCGACCCCAGAATACCATGCCACATCTTAATTATCCGTTGCAGCGAATATATTCCAATTCCGACATATCCTTCATCGTCCTTGTTAACAGATATTTGCTGTGTACAAATAACTGAAAACTCCAATTTAAAAAACACAAAAAAAAAAGGTAATCACGGTCTATATCCCGGTCAATATACTCGTAAGTCTAGTGAAACTAACCGTGAATCATTAAAAACTCTAACTCAAATCAAATTATAAATAATAATAATTCATAATTCCTCAATCGCGAGATCGCGACATAACATGGTATATTCCATACTTGAAATAATAGCATTTCACACACATATTTCATACTTTATAAACCTTCCTCGCACAACGTATCAGCATTGCGATACAGCGAGGAAATGCCGCCAGCATCCTTGGTACAATGCCTCAAGGGCCTATTTTAGATTTAAGCTAGTTATTAATTTCGTTTACGTAGTACCACTGTATATATCTTGTATGTAAATAAAGAGTTTTTAATTATAAATTAAAACATTATTAACCCAGAATGACTCGCCGAACCGTTGACTATATCACACCGTTTCCGTACTTCGTGAACAATCGTTAATTCCTATTGATGAATCAGCGCATAAATTAATATTAATGGCATTCGGACAGACAAGGTGACTGCATGTTCGATTATGTATTCAGCTCACTACATACAGTATAATTGTTTCAGCTTTGAATTCGTAAAGCGATATAAATAGTTAAATTAGAACTAAAGTTGTAGTCTTAGACACTTTAAATTTTGGCGACAAAACTGGGGTTGGTATACGATTCTAGGAATAGGAAGGTTTACTGCAAAAGCTCTTTTAACTATTCGATGTGAAGTGCTCGCAATAATCCTTCTCCATTCGTAGACCTTATATTACCGAAACCGATATTTCGGTTGGACACTACATAATATGTACAACGTAAGAACGTAGTGCATCAAATAAGGACCAACGTGTTCCTCAATCGCGACATAACAAGGTATTCCATACTTGAAATAATAGCATTTCATACACATATTTCATACTTTTCACAGCAACATAACATGGTACAAAGAATTTAATTTCCCACCCATTTCGTACCTCGTCCTAGTGACAATCAATATGAAAGTCGCTTGATGCCACGTTTTCCTAATTTAAGGGGCTACCTGAGGTTTTCATAGATTTTTGACAAGTTTTAAATAGTATCTCCTACTTTTGCACTACATATAGAATTATAAGACAAGCGGCTATCGGTTCTTCAATCTTTTATCTCCATTTTTGTCTACCGGATTGTGAAAAAAATGAATACTTATTTATTTATGATTGTTTTAAACATTGTCTAAAAAAACACTTTTTTCGTATCTCGATTGCTGTGAAAGATCTTACTTATACGAAATCTACATATTTGGGTTCGTCTTGGGTCTTGGGTCTAAAAATTTGTCTAAGGTTTTAATTTTAAACTAATTAACACAAAAGTTATGGCCAGAAAACCAGTTTTTTTGCCTAAAATTGTTCAACTTTGATGCCAAATATTTCGAAAACAATGAACTTTGAAGTAAATATGGGATACTATATTGCTAAAATCCGTTGCTGTTAATATGATAAGCTACAAAAAACATTAGAAAACTAAGGGATTCCAATCGAAGGTCATTGGGGCATGGGATCCCCTTAACGTCATTCATTATATTTGTATACCTAAATAAGTTTTTATCCCGTTAATGGTTCAGCACAGGGAAAACACCCACAAACGTTAGCATTGACCATAATTACCTAACGTATCGTTTACCTCATATTGGCTACAAGGG
This sequence comes from Cydia strobilella, assembly GCF_947568885.1. Lineage (NCBI taxonomy): Eukaryota > Metazoa > Arthropoda > Insecta > Lepidoptera > Tortricidae > Cydia > Cydia strobilella. Next base: position 1,915,963 of record NC_086053.1, read on the forward strand.
GCGGGAGGTTCATGTGCTGCGAAATACTATAGTGACGTAAAAAGTTAATTATGTTAACATACAGACTGAAATAGATGTCATATACTAAATAAAAAAGTTAGCAAGCCCTCTGATCATCAGCTTCATAGGTAGGGGTAGGGTCACTATCGACGGCAAGATCGGTCGTTAGACTTATAAACAAAAGACTGTTTGTTTATTGTTAGAACACAAAATTTTACGGAGGTTTGGTATGTTTTAAGAATAAGGGGGTACGCTGTACCAAAAAGACGTGATCCGACGCACGCTTGCTAACGCAACCTATGATAATACGTCCTGATATTCCCTTGCCCACTAAGTCAGTAATCAACATAATGCAACATCAAGATCCATATCAACTGTTAGCTCGTAAGGTTCCACTTATATTGGGCTCCCTAATATCCTGCGGTCGGTTTTGGATGAACGCTCCAGCGCAGTTTGCGGTTAAGCATGAACTCTGTGGTTTCCCTATAAGGGTATACTCGGTCGTGACGAATCCGTGACGCTCACGTGTCAGTGTCGTCACGGGTGAGCTAGTTTGACTTGTGTTCGTTCTGAAAGTTATATTTGTGGATATAATGACGTAGGGCAAGGCTAACAATTTGTAGGATTTTGTAGATGTAGTTTAGGGACGCCCAGCCTGAAACAGGCCGGATGATGGCTTATTTCTGTATTCATTCAGCCCAATTCACTGGATTTGGAGCTACAGGTGGCCCCGGCGGCATTTCCACACTATTCTCCTCAAATCTATTACTCTCTCCTGCAGAACAGAAGGACATCTTTTATTTTGATATCCTTTAGTTATAATTATAATATCATAGATAGATCTTAGATTTGTAGGATCAATTTGTAGACTAGCAGTGCTGGGTCTTTCATCATCATGACATGTCATGGGACAAATAATAATTGACGAAATATTAAAAACAAAATGCTCTTGTCATTAAAAATCTAGTATACCTCCCACCAAGTTGCAAACGCGCAAATAATTCACACTTGTACGTTGTATCGCATACAAATCGTGAATTTTACACATTTATGCATTGCACAACGCGTTACACAATTTACTAGAGTAATTATATATGCACATAATAACCTTGGAGGTATCGTCAAATATGGACGTGTGCAAGTGTCTTCGTGGATTGTAAAATTGTAATACTACAGAGCAGATAATGTACAGAGTTCTCACTGAGATGTCAAGATGTTGTCTCACTCTGACGCATGACTACAACTCGGAGTTGTCGTGAACCGATTGAGTGATTGTACCTATACTACTGCCGGGGGCCATGTTAAGATGACAATCGTACATCGACAAACGACAAACGAAAAGTCAAATTTAACCACTTGACCATTTCCATACATTACTTAAGCATGGATTGGTGTTTTCCGTCAACGATTTTCATCTTTGCTAGAGTGCTTACCGCGAAAAACTTCAGGCGAAAAAATTTTAGGTAAACAAATCCATCTCTATCTTTAAATATTCGAGTAACAGGGACGCAGATAGACATTTTTGAATATATATAGCCCATATCAAATATTCATAGCTTCCTAGATGGTTACCACGAAAATCGAAATTCCAGTAAAATAACCTCCATCTCTATTTTATAATATTCAACTGACAGGGATGCAGGTAATGCAGACGATTTTCGTATGTCGATCGCACATTCAAATATTCTTCCTCGTGGCTTGTTAGATGGTGCCTAGACAAGGAAGTTCCACCGTCGATTTAAAATTCAATGCGCCAGGTTAATGTCTCTCAGATTTATCATATTTGGTTTGGAAATCAGATTGTTTTCTAGACATTAGCATAAACAACCGATCTCCTGACAGGTTGGACTGACTTGCGTAATGCTTTTAGCTTATCGTGCTATATAAATCATTTGTAAATGGGCCGTTTTATTCAAAGTTGTACACTACCCTTTTCTTTCAAATTTGGTATTTTTTATGCTTTTTCTACTGAAAATCGAGATCTCTTTCGATCTTAATGGAGAGGAAAAGTGCCCCTAAAGTTCCTTAAAGTTTTTTTCCTTCATACAAATTCTATGAAAAATTGTAACGGTTTGGAAATCAAAATCTTGGGACACTTTTTTTCTCCTATGATTCTAAGTATAAAGTAGATAGGTAGCATTGAAATAAAAAACAACGAGTGTACAACTGTAATTACAATGGCCTCAAAGCTTTATACCTATGCATTTTTGTAGCCTTAATTTCATTGAAGAGAATCTTGTTCACATAATTTTTTACTGCTAAGGAAACGGTAAAGGACTTTTACCTTGAATGTAATTCCGAAGTATCTGTGTCAAGTCGTCAAGCGCTTTACCGCATAACGGACAATGTCACCTTAATTACATCAATTACATGTCTAGAAAAACTTAGACACTGACACTGACTAAGCTTACTTAAAGACTAAGTTAAGCGGGTTAAACTCTCATTTATAGATTACAGACTATAATGCAACTGAAAGTTCACATTATCTTTCTCGAAAACGTAATCCAAATCCAATTTGGTGTTATAACTTTATTTTTTATTTGTATGCATCTTACGGTGTTACAATTACAAATATTGCAAATTTATGTGTTTATTTTGTAACACTAAGTTGATCTAGCAAAAACATTCGACACATTGATGTTATGTAATAATTTTTTGGGGAATTTACATTGGCATGTCAATGATCTAGTTTCCGAAATCAAGAAATATAAAAATATAATGAATATCTGTAATAATATTAACACAAGCTATTTTAACTAACAAGCTAACCTAAACACACTGTCTATGTGTGTGTGGAACACCTATGGTATAATTTCAAAGGTGTTCCACAGGGTCGCATTCTGACACCGCCACTATTTCTTTTCTATATAAACAAATCTTTAAACGAGCGATTCTTGTATATTTATATATTTTGGGAATCTCGTAAACGGCTCTAACGATTTCGATGAAATTTGCTATATGGGTGTTTTCGGGGGCGAAAAATCGATCTAGCTAGATCTCTGTGAAAACGCGCATTTTTAAGTTTTTATATTTCCGGTCTGGCCTAGCCTTGGGTAGTGACCCTGCCTATGAAGCCTATGGTCCCGGGTTCGAATCCCGGTAAGGGCATTTATTTGTGTGATGACACAGATATTTGATTCCGAGTCATGGTTGTTTTCTATGTATTTATATTATATATACACAACAATTAAGCTACAATGTAACAAGAATATCAAGTTTGTACAAAAAGCTTTAATTTAATGTCACGAAAAACTACTAAAAATTTTAATAAGATTATAGTCTTCGAAATCCGAGATCCGCTATACTAATAACAAAACTACTAACTACTACCCATAGCTCGACCTTATGCCTTCGCATTAAGGTATATAAATTATCAGTTAATAATGTGTACGATGGTATTGTATCAACGTAACCTGCCCACGGAGTGCCCGGTGTAGAATTACATGGAGTTTCACGCATCAATGCGTTTTGGTATCCATCGTGGAATCATTAACCACGACTGGAAAGGGCACTGTTATATATATACTTGTTAACATGATTCGGATCGTAGTTTCTTTGTTACGCTTAATAATAAAAGATAAGTGGAAGAACTCAATGTCTCGGACGAGACTCTCAACTTCTTTGTTAGTTACTAGGAAATTATGTTCTGTTTATTTGAAAGATTCTATCCAAATTTAAAATTTTGCTAAACCTTATCCTGTAATTACGTTTAGTTCTCTAAGTAAATGTCTAGAATTTCGCCATAAAGAATGCTCAATTTTTTGTCTAATTATAAATATTATAAAGAACGAAATCTCTAGTTCATATCTATCGCCTCTTTTACTTCTGATCTTTTGATCTTTACTGAATTTCCACACACTTGTACAAACAATCTGCATGAATCCGTGATTCTACCGTGAAATAGTGCGCGCCGACTGTACAAAGATTTGTCAGCTCGCCTAATAGTCTTCTCGTGACCAGAGGACTGGCCACTATTTCGCACAGCGTATAAGTATCGCCATTTAGCGAGGAAGTACGGCCAGCCTTCTGGGCACCTTGCCCGTTGAATTGTTCAACATTCATCAAAAAAGTTGACTTTTGCTTCAGCTACATTCTTAGGAATGTTAGTAATTTTAGAAATAAATCCCGAATTTTATAAACCCGAGCCAAAACTGACGGCCTAAATCCTAAATGTTAACAGCGTTGACCTTATCCTACTTGGGATTAGGACAAAGTACGTTTTTGATATAACTAAAGCATGAACAAAGATCTTTGTAACCAATGCCTACCAAAACACACGACGAATGGAGTTTTGTTCTTTGTAGTAACTATTTTAATGAAATATAATTTACACTAAATAATTATAGAGATCCAGGCCAGCTGCATTTTTTTATAATAATACTTTAATTTTGGAAGTGTACGTTCTTAAGATGAACAGCATCTATTTGGACTTTTGATGTAGCTCTTTCTAGTTGCACCGAACTTTATTAACTCCCTGGTATTAGCGCGGCGATCGACGGTCACCCTCGTTATTTTAATTAATTTTCCGTCGTATTGTTTGGGACATTGGGACAATGAATGTTGCTTTATGTTACCCAGCGGAACTGTAACGAAATTAAAACCGCTTCGATTACTAAAACTGTGGACCTTTCCGAGGACATTTTTGGGACGGAAATTTTCAACTGTAGTTGTTCTCGACATTTTCAAGGCTCTCACGAGTTTGGGAACAATTGTAACGGTACGTGACTACGGCGTGGTTGGAGATAGAAGTTTAGATACAACCATAGAGAATTGCCATGTAACTTTATTAATAAACGTTATGCTTTAAATGCCTGAAAGGATAGCTTAGAAACTAAGTCCTAATTTCTTGGTTAGCTGTTTGCATTTATTGCAGACGCACAATTAAACTGCCAATGTCTAGTTGACAAACCACTAATGGAGTTTATTTACAGCAAAATTAACAAAACAATTTCGTAGTGTAATCTAAAAAGATACCGAAACGATACTTACAGAAGAATGATACAGGAAGGGTCAAATATAGCAACATTACCAAGGTCACCCTAAACTAGATAAAAGTTGACACACATGCTATATACCTACTAGAATATTAAACTAATAAAGTTTATTTACAGAAAAATTAACAAAACAATTTCGTAGTGTAATCTGAAAAGATACCGAAACGATACAGAAGAATGATACAGGAAGAGTTAAATATAGCAACATTAACAGGGTCATCCTAAACTAGATAAGTTGACACACATGCTTAAATATACCCACTAGAATATTAAACTTATTGTCTGTGTATGATAAGGATCTTGGCCGAACTTTTAGTCGTCTTTCTGAGAACGATTTGTTTCTGCTCTATCCAGCACAACCGAGGTTCGATTTATGACCACCACACATATGAAAGGTTAAATCAATTGCCTTTTTTCTTTGCAAATTTTACAACTGTTAAATAACCTGTTCTTTCCATCACGTATTTGTATTTCCTTAACCCCGCATCCTCAGATATCACAGATCGGCTGATAGCGATGGGTTTTCCAGCGGAGAAGCTGGAGGGAGTCTACAGGAATCACATCGACGAGGTCTACAGGTTCCTGGAGCAGATGCACAAGGATCATTATAGAATTTACAACCTCTGCTCCGAGAGAACCTACGACACTGCAAAATTTCATGAGAGGGTGAGTGTTTTGAACTTTTTACTTGTGATCTTTATCCTTTATGTGTATTGGCCTTTGCTTTTTCATTTTATTCCTGTTCGTTGCTTCCATCCACCACTTCTTATTTAAAAAAATTCGCTGATCCTTCTTTCACACAATCTATCCCTTTTTTATAGCTTGCCTGTTGGTATACTTAGTTGCGACTTACTCTTAGTTTATTAAATTAGTCATACATTTACGTTTTTTCAGTACATTTCTTATTAAATTTCCACAAAAACTATGTTTGATATAGATTGGCGAGTGTCTGATGTTGCGTGCCTGACATTCATATATAATTCAATACAAGACTAATCCAATCAGTAATTCCTTCAGCTGACTGTAGAAACGAACTTCTGACTTGACTTCAACTGACTAGAAAGGAGTTTAGTTAGTTAAGTAAGATCTTATCTCTTAGTAATGCAATTTGCCGTTGGCTCGTTGGGTGGACGACATCCGGAAGATTGCGGGTCACTTCTGGATGAGATTAGCTGGACAAGTGGTGTGCTGGAAGAGAGGCCTATGCTCAGCAGTGGGCGATAAAGGGCTGATATGATGATGATGATGAAATGCAATTTATTAACTAATGGCTCATTTAACACTGCCATCGATGGATAGCATGATGGGCTTTTTATCTAATTATTGGATGACTATAATAGGCCTTTAGAATAAAGTTTACGAATTATCAATTAGTGTGGACGATGAGTAAGTAGTCCGTGTAAGCTAACTTTACACAGTCTTGTACATACCAAAGTGAGGGAGTGTCATTATGAACGGCATATTTTCATAGATATTTGACATCAGCACACTTTGTCCGACTCTATTTCTTATTATTTTTTATTTAGTTCTCAAGTTTAACATTAAGTGGCAAGTGGCCGTCCTTACAAAGTAGTGTCAGGATTTTTTTAAACTCTACCTATGTAACTTTGTAGTATGTATGTTTAATTTAAGTTCCTAGAGATACTCGTAGTTCGAAAAATGTATACATGTTTATGATACTGACTATGTATTAACAGTATAAGTGTCTTGGCGTACGTCGCTGTAAACTTATACTTGTGTTTGTTTGAATAAAGAATAAAGAATTAACACGGTCATCGATGCGTGACACTTTATCGGACAATAGGGCATTTGACAATTTTTCATTAATGGTATCAGTCGATCAGGTTTGTTTTGAGGATCAAATGTCTGTATGGGACCCATTGTCTTAAAGCAATACAAAAGTCACAAATGATGACTGGCATCCGCACTTTACTGACGAAACGATCGTAACAAAATGGCAATATGTACATCGTGACGTCACCATGTAACGTCGCTATTGCTTAGAACTCTTAGAAGCCGTTTCGATGTATGGAAAAGAAGGAAATTGCAATTTTATCGGTGAAATAATGCGTTTATGTATATTGTTGCTATACATTTTTTTGGTACCGTTATTTTTTTCCTACTTGGAAGTAAAAAAATATTGAAATGTCATATTTTTTTATAATTCCCATGGAATTTTTAAATTTCCAATTTATTGTTATAAATATTTTCCATCTATTTCTAGATTTAGATTGTGGCAGCATTCTTCTTTTTCTCTTTCACTCTTATAAATTTCGGTATTTCGCCATCGCCTCCTACCTATGATGCCACCCGGTCGGTGATAAGGACAAAGCATGGCACTATTTTCTCTTTCCTCTTATAGGAATCGCAATAAGACCATCTTTCTCTATCAAAGAGTGTCAGGCCCTTGATCTCTAACCACAATCTGGTATCAACCCGTAATTAGCTTAGAGATTAACACTAATGACATGTATGTTTTGATACCGGCTTCCAGCATTACGTGAGATCTATCTTGGGATGCTGTTATCAGAATATTGTGACTGTGAGATAAACCGCGTCAATTCGAACGTCATTCACTGAATCTTTTATCTAATCTAGGAGAATATTAGAGAAATTTTATGTGTTTTTCAAGATTTATCCTGAGACTTTCTTTGTTTTTGTGTGAATGTTTGAACAACATAATTTACTAACAATACTGCATGATAATTGGAACTTTGAACGTAGTTCAGGGGCAAATGTTCTAATTCGCAAAAAAATCTTTCATTCAAATGTAAAACTTATGCCAAAGAGAAAAAAAGTTATAATCCGAAGATAGGTTTTTTTCCTCTATAAAGAACCTCTTTCTATTTGGAAGTTGGTTACAATTGTTACGAATTATTGAATTCACATTCATCAAAATCGTCCTAGTAGTTTTGACGCTACTATGTAATACTCGTACACACAGCAGGGACCGGCCCGCTATCCCTTATCGGGGTTTTATAAGGGTATTGCATAAGGCTTAACTCACCATTGCCACACGAAACCCTTTGTTTTGCTTTTAAAAACCCTTATATAAAGCTACCACATTTGAGTAATCGGTAGCCCAAATACCCTTAAAAAACCCTTATCATCCGCTCACCAACACCTTTCATATTGCTTATAAGGGTTAGCCTTATAAAGGGCTTCCCTTTTAGCATATAAGCGTGCTAATTTAAGTCATCTACCTTGTTCATAAAGCACACATTACTTCGAATCCGAGCGATCGTCGGCGGCGACGGCGGCGTTCTTTGACTAGGCACGTATTTTCTTTCCTTTTCATACACTACCGTAGATATATACTAATCCTGTCTCTTTCACGCAAAGGGAAACCTTTATAAAAAGCGCTTAAAGATAAGGGTAACCCTTATTAAGAGCTAGCCTTATTTTTGGTTAGCTTTTCGGTAAGGGTTAGTCAAAGGTAAGGGTATGAATGGGCTTGCAGTTCAAAAGGGAAAGTCTTTCAATGTGTTAGCCGTGTTTAAGTGTCGCCCATTGAAAGGGTTTTATCGCGGAAAGGGTTGTCCGGTCCCTGACACACAGTAAAGTACTAAAATTGTAACCCATTCTATTTGCTTTACCGTATTTGGGTAAAAACCCTAAATAAACTGGAATTTGAACCGTAATTTAAATTCTTTTTTCGCATAACAACAGGGATTGCATAAATACAACAATTTGATCGCGGTTATCATGCAAGCTGTGACAACAAATAAACATTCACGTACTTGTCTCGCTAAAAAGACGTATGCGCCTTTTAAAAACCACACCGTGCTAAAGAAAACCGACCTTATAATCTTAGACGATTTGTATTTGAATTTACCTTAAGTGTTTACTTCATTAAGACTCGTTTTTCCTTAAGAACATTTGTAAATAAGTTATATCGGAGCTGCGTTTTTATAGTTTGTGGTCTGAGTCATATGTGTTACGTGGTGCCTCACGCGTATGATTCCCTGGTCGGTATTTGGATTGCAATGCTTTCTGCAATTTATCTAGTTGATACCAAGGCTAAAAACCGGTTCCAAATATACCGGTACCTAACCGGTAGTACCGCTTTCAAAAATACTTAACGGTTTTTGGATTGAAACCAAAATGAAAAGGTTAAATACGATAACGATTAGAAAACCGGAAATATACTCCTAAGATAAACAAAATATAATGTTCGGGCTTCATACTCTTCATAGAAGGTATTGTAGCCTCATCTATATCCTGAAACCCTGATACCAAGGGCCTGACTTAGAGTTCTGACCGCCCTAGGCTGACCTTGTCTCAACTCAGAGCCGCCGCCGCGCCCCCTTGGTCCTTGTGGCCTAGGCTTTAGCCTTATTAGCCTGTGGGTAAGGCTGAACCATGTTTTAGTACCAAGCATTGACACCTGTCATCTGGCAATGAAAATTCGCCGTACATCGCGGGGCCAACAAGTAAACATGAACTATAGGCTTTTTCGTTACTTACCGAGACAGAAATGTGCAGGACCGGTGACAAAATATCAAGTTGTTGAAATAGAAGCCCAAAGGAATATGTAGGGACATTTTGAGTGTAAAATACTGGAAAAAATTAAACAAAATACAGGATTTTAATATTTAATATTTTACCAAAACGACATGTAAAACATCTCTAGATACAATTTAACATTACATACATATATGAAACTAGTATTTTTTTGGATATTTGTTAGAAAATTTTACCGATTTACTTGCCGAAACCGAAACTTAAGTCGTTATACATGTTGTAATTATACAGGGTGGCTAAAAGATAAGTGCATACCCGTTGCCAGGGAGGTTTTGGGATTATACTGAGCAACTTTTACTATGGGACCAACCCCGAAATCGCGAAAAAAATTTGGCTTTTTCATACATTAATTTTGGCTGGTCCATTTTCTATGGGAGGGTAAAAAAATTCTCGATTTCGTGCTTGGTCCCATAGTAAAAGTTACTCAGTATAATTTCAAATCCTCCCTGGCAACGGGAATGCACTTATTTTTTAGCCAACCTGTATAATTTAAAAAAACCGGCCAAGTGCGAGGTTTCGTACCATTACGCAAAAAACGCCAAAATAATCACGTTTGTTGTATGGGAGCCCCATTTAAATATTTATTTTATTCTGTTTTTAGTATTTGTTGTTATATCGGCAACAGAAATACATCATCTGTGAAAATTTCAACTGTCTAGCTTTCACGGTTCATGAGATACAGCCTGGTGACAGACAGACCGACAGAGGAGTCTTAGATAATATGGTCCCTTACCCTTTAGGTACGGAACCCTAAAAATGACACAATTTAGCCGAAAGATTGCGATCCCAAAGCTCATTCATTCCTATCTATATTTTGATATTTATTCATTTAAATTACACATTCGTTATCAATTGGCATAAAAAATAATCGTTAACATAACACGAAACGTTCCAAAATAAGCCATCCTACACGTGGAGATTAACTACGTAGTTTTCGCACATTGCCTAAAATTATTATTTTAATTTATTTATAAAACGAGGTCCATATTACCATAGAGTAACTTATACTAGAGCGGTACTGTCATAGTAAATTTTGTAACCCCAGTAAATTCAATGCCATCTGTCGACACACTTTAAAACTAAAAATAAATATTTATAAAAATACGATAAAATGTATTTAAATATGGATAAATGATTTTTTTTATTTGCATTAATTATTTTTATGATTTTGACCCATGTTCTTTCACTGATATGCGTTAAAATTGTTGAATAACAAACGAAACCGCCAACGCCATCTATACGACAGTTGGCCAAAGCTAGTAGCGCCCTCTGAACGAGAATCAAATTTTCTTGATTTTCGAGGCACGTTTTTTCCTTAGACTGTATCCATCTATTACGGAGTTATATCTATCTTTGATATTACATATGTATATCTTGCAGACTAACAAACATATACATAAAGCGCATTTTTTAATAATAACATAGCTATTATTTCGGTGATAAGTATAATGGCTTTTATAAACTTGAATAGGTATATTATAATAAGCATATGTGCCATTTTCAACCGAAAGGGTACTTATTGTCGGTTGTCAATAAGGCGCTATTTCTATATAGCTTCAATTGGAAATCAACCTTATCGACAAGCGACAATGTGGTACCTTTTGGTTGAAAACGTCACATATGTACTTTTCAACTATTCGTTTTTATCACTACTACAATAATAAATAAAAAATAAAAAGTTTCGAAGTTATTAAAGAAAATAGACAAAAAATTACCAATACCCACCCACCGAGGGTTCCGTACTTTTTAGTATTTGTTGTTATAGTGGCAACAGAAATACATCATCTGTGAAAATTTCAACTGTCTAGCTATCACGGTTCATGAGATACAGCCTGGTGACAGACAGACGGACAGTGGAGTCTTAGTAATAGGGTCCCGTTTTTACCCTTTGGGTACGGAACCCTAAAAAAAAGAAAAAAATAGTGAGGAAAACTACAGCATACAAATGGGAAGAAATTCAATTCAGACGTCTTTTTATTCCGGAAATCAACTCCAAATGCGAAACACGGTAGAACTTTCGTATCATAGTTGATTGCCAGAAAGATGAACGTTTTATCTTCATATTTGTAGCCTTATCAGTCCAGAAACTTCTCGCCCCAATGGCGCGAAGAAAACTAAATGCTAGACTAGATGTCGCCGCTGTCGAACGATAAGGACGAACGGTTCACGAAGATAGTCGATCCAGTTTAGTTTACGTGGACCTGTTTGAGTAGACCTTCGACGTACGGACTATCTTCGTTAACAGTATAGCACAGAATAAGTAATAGTATTATAAGACAGAACGGCCACGTACGGTACGCCCCGACTCGAATTACCTCGCCCCGCGACAGCAGATTGACGGCCGTTTGCCGGCCGCTCAGTACTATTTTTAAGCAACACTCACACTATGACGCGTGACGCGTGTACAGACGTGTCGTTCACACATAGAAACGCAAGTGCTTTCGATGTATAGCGTGTCCGCCCTGTGACTATAGTATTAATTTTCTCAAATGATGCTTACGCCTCACACATATCGAACAGTCGCCATCAGATATATCGGAGCGGCCAAGGTGCTCACAAATATCTGAACACGCCTATTGTTAAGGCGCTAGGTGCGTGTTCAGATATTTTCGAGCACCTCGGCCGTTCCGATATATCTGATGGCGACTGAACAAAAGCCTTTGTGAAACTCTCTGGGTGACCACACTGACCACTGTAAAGGCCTGCCAGGGATCTACACAGGCGCTTATATAGCAAGGCGGAAAATCATGGATAATGGAGAGCCTTGGTGCACAAAAAACGACCTCATGTGGTCGCGACCCTCAGTCATGAAACGACGAAACGGAAACGAGGAAGATTTTCATATCATATATACCGTGGGTGCGAGTAATCCGACAGAATTTAACCAGGCATCCCTGAGGTAATAAGGAGCAAAAAATGTTATATGACTTGGTGAAATTCGGCAATAATTTTTTGTGTGTGTGTGTGTGAGTTTTCAACACAACACGTCATTTCGTTTTACATTTTGTCGAAAAACACATTAGAACGAATAAGTAGTGTTCATTAGCCATAATTTATTTTTATGATAAACCTATTATGCATGTGCATGTACTTTAGAAATGTTAAATGTCGTTATTGTTAAGCTTAAGTGTAAGTATATAGTGTATGTCTGTGTATTTAGTTCCCATCACACAATGCTATCCTAAAACTACTGCCTGACCTAGTGGGAATTGTCTTAGGATGTATGCTATATGTACTTTTATAACTTTGCCTGTAAATCTGCTTGGCCTGTATCTGTTTTTTTCCCCAAAAAAGAAAAAAAAAAGTATTTTATTTTTTATTTATAGATAAATTTTGCGAGTTTCCTTTAAGTCACATAGTGGCAGCGACGCAGCCAAAAAGGCGTTTTTCACTGAGTTATTACAGAAACAAATTTTCACAAAAATCGACATTATCTCTAAAACAAGACCTTAATCAGAAAACTTTGTATGACAGTTTAGTCTCTAAATGCGGTCAAGAATACACCTTTCAAATCTGTCGGGTTGTTCGAGCGCTTTGGTTTCTATTCGGGATTATGATTGGCCGATTGCTATTCCGGAGGAACAAGGCGACGAGTATGTATACTGTATAGGGCAATGGAGAGGGCTATGCTGGGAGTCTCTCCGCATCAGAAATGAGGCCATCCGCAGCAGAACCAAAGTAACCGATGTAGCCCTCCGAATCGCTAAACTTAAGTGGCAGTGAGCGGGGCACATTGCACGTAGAACCGATGGCCGTTGGGGCGGATTCTCGAGTGGCGACCACGTACCGGAAGGCGCAGCGTGGGTAGGCCCACAAGGTGAACTGATGACCTGGTAAAGGTCGCGGGAGTCCGCTGGATGCGGGTGGCGCAAGACCGGTCATTGTGGCACTCTTTGGGGGAGGCCTATGTCCAGCAGTGGACGTCCTCTGGCTGATTAAATGATGATAGTACAACAGTGTGTAGAGATGCAGTTAAAATAATGAAAGAGGCAAAAAAGGAGCAAAAGTTGAACGACCTTGCTTGTGTTGTGACTAACGCTATCGCACGTGGCGTGTTCTAGGTAGGCGCTGCTCGGTTCGCGTTAAGCCGAGCCCTGATAACTTATCTGTTCACAAATCGCTTTACTCGTCCGTATGCAAGTCTCCATGTTGGCAATCGTTGATTGGAAACGCAAATCGAAACTCAAACTGTGAGCTGTACCCAGGGACCGGACAACCCTTTCCGCGATAGAAGCCTTTCAATGGCCCTTAACATTGATAGACTTTCCATTTTGAACTGCAAGCCCATTCATACCTTTGACTACCCCTTACCGAAAAGCTTAGCCAAAAACAAGGCTAGGGCGTGCAGTATCCCGCAAACAGAATGCTCGTGTGACCGTTACTATATTAGCACGTATACTACTAAAACGGAATCCTGCAGAAAACCGTATCCCGCAAAAAACTGGACGTCGTGGGCAAGAGCTCTTATTACAAAGGAGTAAGATGCAAAAATATAAACATATCTCTGAAGTCGACTGTATCATTTTCCACCACATAACAATGTGTAAAACAATGTGTTGTCATATAAAAATATGACAATACGTATACTTTATTGCGAAGACATAAGAGTGAACCTTGTTCAGTTAAGTTACTGTTAGCACTTCATTCTAGTCTTATCACGCGCCACTTGCCATCATCAGCATACACGTGTCTAATAAAGGATATACATAAAAAGATTTACTATTTACTAACACGCTACGCTGTAACTAGGGATGTTGGGTACGAAATTACGGAAACATCTGTCGGTTAGCGTGCTTGATTTGATTACATTTTAATTATAGTGCCACTGTGCCACAATGTTTGCACGTTTTAGTTTTTAAAGGTCCGCCTGCAGTCTCTGGCCTGTTAGTTGTTCGGAACTGTCAACTTATTGTTCTAACTGACAGGCTGATATCGTCCGGCGGTCTGGTAATCAGTGGGCCCCTTTAAATACCTACTTGTACTTAATATTGTCTTCGGTTACCGCGATAGTTACTCATGAAATAAAACTATGAAAACGGATTATATCGCGTATACTGACATCATCTCTTTTCGAACTTCTTGAGGGTTCCCTCGATTACTCAGGGATCCCATCATCAGAACTGCGGTTTGACCAAAACGGGACTAATCTGTAAGTATATACTTACAATCAAAAAAGAATTTTCATAATCAGTCCAGAAATGACGGGAGATATGGAGTAACAAACATAAAAAAAAACGAATTGATAACCTCCTCCTTTTGAGATTTGGAAGTCGGTTAAAAACAGTATCAACAACAATTTCAAATGTCTATCACGGTTCATGAGATACAGCCTGTTGACATACGGACAGACAGACAGCGGAGTCTTAGTAATAGGTTCCAGTTTTTACCCTTTGGGTACGGAACCCTCGGTGGGCGAGTCCGACTCGCACTTGTCCGGTTTTTTATTTGTAGGCTTGTGTTTTATTTGTGTGCTATGAAGTAATGTTACGGGAAAATTATGCTAAATAGGCAACTCACCTTGTGTTTTCGTAAAACTGATTTCATAAGTGTAAAATAATAATTTAACCTTAGCAAACTAGGTGCAAAAATGTTGCTTCTGTCTGTCTCGATTACTGTTAAAATATATTATTGGTTAACCTTAGAATAAATTTAAAAGTGTAAAAATTACTGCCTTGGGTGAGACTTGAACTTACGGCCTCTGGATCGATACTCCAGCGCTCTGCCAACTGAACGACCTCTCCTCATCCATAGTCAGCAAATTTTCCCACTATATGGGTCTAGGGGATCCAGTGGCCGTGAGTTCAAGTCTCACCCAATGCAGCAATTTTTCCACTTAAATTTATTCTAAGCTTAATAGCATCGTTCGCAGACGTTTCTTGCTTGTTAATAAAAATAATTTACTAATGGTTAATCCAATGAGTTGATAAATATTTATTATAATTCATAATAGACATTCATGAGTTTCATGCAAATGTATTGATCGTTATATTGAGTTAGTATATTGTATTTTGATTTATGGCAGTATTATATTCTTGGTATTCTACCTACTTTTTAGGGTTCCGTACCCAAAGGGTAAAAACGGGACCCTATTACTAAGACTCCGCTGTCCGTCTGGCACTTGGCCGGTTTTTTAACGTTTATGAAGTCATGGCCTCATGGCTTAACAATGAAGTGACATAACGACAGTTATCTGTCATTTGAGTGGGATTAGGGCTTGTCAGGCACACCCGCCACCCGCCTTATCAGTGGCTGATAGCGATTGTTCATAAAGATACTCAGGGCATAAGAATATGCATTTTTACCTGACATGCCCGTTTTTAGGATTCTGTACCTCAAAAGGAAAAACGGAACCCTTGTATTATCGCTTTGTTGTTCGTCCGTCCGTCCGTCTGTCTGTCAAGACCCTTTATCTCAGCAACGCGCAAACGAAGTTGCGAGCAGATGCTAGTATATTACGAGTATTAAGTTAGCTTGGGGGCTAAGTCTTATTGAAGAAAATTGATTTTATCTGCACTGTCGCTCGTTGCTCGGATTTTATAACAGCGAACATCAAAGTTCGGACAGTTCGAAGAAAGTCTTTCATGTCTGACTTTCTTCGAACTGTCCGAACTTTGATGTTCGCTGTATCCGACCCTCACTGTCAGAATTGCATTTTTTTTAAACGAGCAGACGAGCCGCCTGATGGGAAGTAGTCATCGCCGCCCATGGACATTAGCAACATCAGAGGAGCCACTTATGCGTTGCCAACCTTTGAAAACCCTAAATACCTGGCTTTGGCTTTCTTTGGCGGGAGGTGCGGTGGTAATAACGTGACGGTGGCATCAAATCAAAAAGTTCTTCAGAAAGTGCTTTATCTACAGCGGCAACAAACATAATTGACGTCAATGGTGCTACACCTACAATGTAGTTAATTGACGCCGTCACGACACTAAGTGTTGTGCAAAAAGCGGAAAACGGACAGCATACTAAACAGTTTAATCTAAGAGTTGCTTTCCTTCAGCCACATAAATCCACGGCGATTTATTACCTGAACAATTGGTTTCCTCGTGCTTTTCTTTTACGGATTTGTTGTTAAACGGTGCGAGAACTGATATATGTGGTATTTTCTATAAAAAGGGACCTTATTGTCGATGGCGCTTGCGCCATTATTAACGATGCTCCGATATAAATACAATGCCGCGCGGCGCTGTGCGTTGTAAGCGCCATCGACAAGAAGGTCCCTTTTCATAGAAAATGCCCCATATCAGTATACGCGAACCAAAGATAGATATAACTCCGTAATAGATGTTTACAGTCTAAGGAAAAAACGTGCCTCGAACATCAAGAAAATTTGATTCTCGTTCAGAGGGCGCCACTAGTTTTGGCCCACTGTCGTATAGATGGCGTTGACTGTTTCGTTTGTTATTTAACAATTTTAACGCATATCAGTGAAAGAACATGGGTCAAAATCATAAAAATAATTAATGCATTTAAAAAAAATCATTTATTTATATTTAAATACATTTTATCGTATTTTTATAAATCTTAATTTTTAGTTTTAAAGTGTGTCGACAGATGGCAGTGAATTTACTGGGGTTACAAATATTTACTATGACAGTACCGCTCTAGTATAAGTTACTCTATGCGCGAACTGATCTTTCGGGGAATTGGTTGTACAGACAGCATCAAAAGTAGCGGATGAAACAACGCTTCAAAAGTATCTATAGTCTGCATCTTCTCAAATGATTTTTTCGCCAAAGATCCTAATCTGTTAAACAAAAGCCTTTGTTCCTTTTGTGCGTGCGCGTGCCCATTGTTGGTGAGCGCGTGACCAATGTGTATCAGCGAGTGACATGCGCTCACCAACAACCGCCGTGGTATAAAAAAAACTCAAAATGATTAACTAGCAAAATTGTAGAATAGATCGCTAAAGAGTTTTCTTATACCCGTCACATGCCCTAGCCAGCGTCAACAGTCAACTATATACCTACTTAACTTAATGTGTCGTTCCAGGTGGTAAGGTACGCGTTCGAGGACCACACGCCGCCGAACATGGAGCTGATCCTGCCGTTCTGCGAGGACGTGCACAAGTGGCTCAACGCGGACCCCAAGAATGTGGCAGCCGTGCATTGCAAAGCGGGCAAGGGCCGAACAGGTACGGTATTAAACCAATAAGTAGTAGTTGGGGGTTCCACTAGACTTATATTGACCGGGATATAGACCGTGATTACCTTTTATGAGCTCCCGATATTTCGACGCAGTTACATGCATCATGTTCACGGGTGATCACGGTCTATATCCCGGTCAATATAAGTCTAGCCGTGAATAATTCAAAACTAGTTGGGGGTTTTCGAAAAACCATCCACTTTTGGGTTATTTAGACTCAGAATCACGAGTACTATTGAATGAGACTAAGAAAAAAAAAGTGTCCCCAGTTTTTCATACAAATTTTTGGTGTCAGTTTTGTAACGGTCCATAATACAAAAAAATGTATGTGAAAATGCGTTACAAAACTGTCCTTAACACATCGGTGTTGCTAGATTACTTTTTTGAAAAATAGATAAATAAATATTATAGGACATTTTTACACAAACCGACATAGTCCCACAGTAAACTAAAAAATACCGGCAAGTGTGTCGGACTCGCCTACCGAGGGTTCCGTACTTTTTAGTATTTGTTGTTATAGCGGCAACAGAAATACATCATCTGTAAAAATTTCAACTGTCTAGCTATCACGGTTCATGAGATACAGCCTGGTGACAGACAGTCGGACAGAGGACTCTTAGTAATAGGGGGTCCCGTTTTTACCCTTTGGGTACGGAACCCTAAAAAGGCTTGTTTTGTAGGTACTAGATGTATATAAATACTTATATACATAGGAAACATCCATAACGGAAAGCATATCCGTGATAAACACACAAACAAATGGCCTTAACTAATCCGTAGATTGATAAAACCGACTATAATACGAAACGGGAAATAAGCCAGAAATCAAAAAAAGTCATAAGATAAGATTTATTTTTTGTACCATTGCAATTCCTATTATCCTCAAAAGCAATTTCGAGTTGTCAAATTAATATTTATAATACCTCTGCCTGGGGCGGAGAGATTATATTGTAAAATTGAATGTTTGAATATGAAAAACATTAAAATAAAATCGGGCGAAGATCAAACCTTTCAAGAACCCAAATCAGGTAACCTTTTGATAGCCATTTTGCCAGTTGAATCACATTTAAATATTAATAATACATTACTAAGAAAATAATACATTTATGTATTGTTTTATACTTGTTTTTAATAGAAAACATAGATTTTTCATTTAGAGCATCCCACCAGCTTCGCTTCGATTTTTCCAAGCACCTATCAAAAATTAAATTAAATTTCTTTATTTGAGAGACAACATTACCCTACATATTGCCCCATTGCTCTCTTTTTTTTATGTCCAGACCAAAAATAGACTCCCTTTTAGTATTAATAAAGTAACGTTCATAAGATAAGCAAAATTCTTCAGGTCTACAGATCTTTTTACTAAATGCGGCAACGCAACACAATAAAGTTAAGTTTTAAATGATTCACGGTTAGTTTCACTAGACTTATATTGACCGGGATATAGACCGTGATTACCTTTCACAACAATTCAAAAGGTAATCACGGTCTATGTCCCGGTCAATATAAGTCTACAATAAAGGTAATAGACCGCGGGCCAGGAACAGATTTCCATGACCAATCGCCTCCCGGGCGAAAACTCGTATAGTGGTTAACAGCTATGTATGATGAACCCTTGTGAACGTCAGCTGCCGCTCCGTTGGTGGGTTGAGGAATGGCAGCAAATAAAGTCTATAAATTTTTTTTTGTCATCGCCTCCTGCTTGATACTTTGTCAGATGATAGTTTAGATGCTATTGTGAATAAACAAAATCGTCAGCCGATTGTATCGCTGTGGAAAGTCCGTCAGCTGGTCCATGAACATGTAAAAAAGAAAATTCTTTTCAGTCATTGGCGTCATCGCCTCCCGTTTGATACTTTGTCAGATGGTAGTTTAGATGCTATTGTTAATAAAACAAATAGTCAGCCGGTTGTATCGCGGTGGAAAGACCGTGTTACGCCTTTCGGTGGCTGCCATTCCTCAACCCACGAACGGAGCGGCAGCTGACTATCACGAGAGTTCATCATACATAGCCTGTAACCGCTATACGAGTTTTCGCCCGGGAGGCGATGACTGACGAAATTTGCGCCTGGCTCGCGGTCCATAAGCAGATAACAATATCAGAATACCTATTTAACCCAAGCTTCATTTGAATATGAATACGTCGTAGCAATTTTCTTTAATGTGACACATAAATTACTTGCCGATCGGTAAGGTTAGGTCGCAAATTATGTGGGATAGATATAACTTCGTCCCCTAACTTCTATTCATTGTTGGTTCCCGGGCCTGGGTATTACAGTAGTTTACCGACTAGGCGAGCCTGTGAGCGGGTTAACGAAAAATAGTATGACCAACGATTATTCTCTGATTCTTTGAATGAGCTGTCACATGAATTTGAACCTTAACACTATCACGATAGTTGCTTTTTAAACGACACGGTTGCTTTGGCACGTGCTGTAGACCACTCTTAAAAGAAACAAAAGATTTAGTTTAACGGATTAGTTCCTGAGCCCGAAAAAATCATCTTAGATAATTCATACTATACCTACAATGGCACCCGCGTGCGTGCGCCCTAAGGCCCAGTCATACAACGAATATGAAATTTGCTGTTGAAATTGGAACCTATAGAATATGAAATATAGTTGAATGAAGATATTATTGATCTTTTCATGATGTGGCAATCATTTCATGAAATAATGGGTTGGCCATATAAAAGAGTTAAAAAAGGTTTAGACATGACATTTCTTAGCACATGAAATGTAATTTTAGTCTACGGAATAAAAAAACAGAATTTAAATGAAATTATCTGGCCAAGACATCTCTTGACATTTTGCTGGGACGTCAGTCGTCCATGACCACAGCTGAAACGTCGGGTAACGTATTAGACATGAGTATATAGTTCGCGAATGAAAGATTCAAATGAATTACTTCACTTTAGTCACTCTTTAATTCACTTTCAGTTCGGATTTAGGTATTTAGTTCTTTACTTCAGCAGTTCAGTTTTATTATCTTTTCAATTACTTGCTCATTCGCTTAGAAAGTGACAAGGACGCCACGTTTAAACCTTCGATACATAAATTCATTTGTTTGAGTGATTCATATTGAATGAAATTATCAATCGAATCCTTCATTCAACTCAATATATCCGCGAATGAGAGATAGAAAACCAGTACTGTTGACATACATCTTTTGAGCTACTGAACTAAACTGAACTAGTGAACTAAAGGAGTGAAGTACTTCATAGCGTATGAAAGATGCATATCAATAATTTTTTTTTGTGACACATTTTGCACATGACTATAACGTAGGTAACAATAATGAAATATGTGTAAAAAACGTCAAAATTTCAAGTTACTGTTGGCTTGGTCCGTTTAACTTTAAGCATTTGGAACACGCGTCCCGGGTCTCACCAAATTTCTTCAACGCCTATAATTGTCCCTCGCCAACGGACTTTCACATCGGCATCGTAAATTTAAAAAAAGGTACCTTTTACAAACCGCCCCTTCTTTTTTGTGGCCAGTCGTAAAGGGTATAAAAAACGGGGATCGGGCCATAGATTTCGCCTTTGTGACTTTTCTTTCGCTGACAAAAAAAGGTACCTATAGTTTTCTTTTTTTTTCTAAATCTTTATGGGTTTTCGGTGTTTCGGATGTAAATTAGGAAGTGAAGGTTATAAGAGTAATTGTTGAGCGAAGCGATAAAGGGGAAACGTGATTCCGGTTGCGCGGTCGGCGCTCTTGCCTTTTGCTTCATTGTTTAAAAATGTGTATACATTTTTAAACTTTTTTAACCCGTAAGCAATTAAAAAAAAATAGTAGCCTATGGTAGATAGTTTAGCGGTGAAAGGATAACAGACAGACAGTCATTTCGTAATTGTAACTAGTCTCTATCTGCGACTTCGTCTACGATAAATAATGATTCCCGTGATAAAACGTATCCTATTTCCTTCGCCTCTGAATTTCATCTGAATCGGTTCAGCGGTAAAAACGTGAAGGGGTAACAGAATTAATTTCGCAATAGGGTATTTGACTACTAGTCAAATCAGTTTCTTTTTCGAACTGTCAAAACGATTTTGCTACTATGGAATTTATATGAAACACTAGCATGTGACGTCACAATCAAATGAAAGGTACTCTTTATAGTTTTATACGGGTTTTAAAATAAAAATTGTGTCTAAAAGTAATTGCTGTCTACGTTTCTCTAATTAATCTTCTGGTGGTTTATTTCAAGCATGGTGTAAAATAATTTATATTAAATACAGTGAAATACCCTATTGTAATATGTATTACTAAGCTATAATGATGTACTTCCCCGGCGGACCTTAAACTATTTCCATACTAAATTTTATTTTAATCGGTTTAGCGGTTTAAGCGTGAAGAGGTAACAGACCGACATACAGAGTTTCGCATTTATAATATTAAGTAAGGATATTTGGTATGGATTTTTCTATTCGTACTATATTTCACCCAAAAATTTAACGTTACATAATTCCAGTAAATAGGTACAGTCAAAGGCAAAAATATCGATCCAGACAAATGGCTCAAAAATATGTGAACACGACTTTATTGTCTAAGGTGTAAGAGCGTACACATATTTTTGAAACTTTGGGAATGTATATATACTTATGCCCTTGACTGTACACTGACAGAACGACATTCACTAACTGATGGCATTCAGTTATTTTGCATTTCGCTCGTACTTTTGTACATTTACTTACGTAATGGCGCGAGCGAGACATCATTCAAATATATATTATTCTTATTTATTTATTGAAAACACATTTACATGACATTACAGTATAAAACTAATGCGCCATGAAAGTTAATTACATTTAAATTACAACTAGCACTATGGTATATTTACAACACTAAATTACTATACAGTTGAGCACCTATCATCCATCCTCTCACAAAACCTCAGACATTCACTGCACACAGCCGTCCATCGCCACGCAAACATATTGCAGTCAGTAGCTGATGTCAGGAGCGCATTCAATAGTGTGAGAGCACGAAGAAGTGGCGAGTTCTTACGCGACACAGTGCGAGCCGCCGGCACTGCCAACAAGTCGCGTCGGCGGGGCCTGAGAGCCATCCTGGGAACGTCAAGGACAAACAGTCGTACCAGGCGGCACACCAGCTCTGGGCAGTCTGACTCGCCACGCAGGACCCGTAAAGCCGTAGTCGATAAAGAAAAGTTTCGCCTGACCTCTAACGAGTTGTAACCGAGGGTCCCTAACAAGAATTTGGTTGGGTACAGAAACGGGTAATACCCGTACATTTTCTTGTATAAGGATCTTAAAAAGGCTTTTTGAACTTTCTCGAGTAACAAGCCATACGTTGACTCGACTTATATCAAGTTCGTTCGAAGTTGCCTGTAATAAATTACTTTCGCATTTATAATATTAGTAGGGATATACAGGATGACTAAAAAGTAAGTGCATTCCCGTTTCCAGGGAGGTTTTGGGATTATACTGAGCATCTTTTACTATGGGACCAACTACAAAATCGCGAAAAAAATTACCCTCCTATAGAAAATGGACCAGCCAAAATGTATGAAACAGCCAAATATTTTTTTTCACGATTTCGGGGTTGGTACATAGTAAAAGTTGCTCAGTATAATCCCAAAACCTCCCTGTCAATAGGAATGCACTCATTTTTAGCCACCGTGTAAAGTATGCATTTTTCGACTGTACCGTACAGTCCAAACCTCAAACTACGAGTAAAATACTTCCATATTTAACCCGAAAATTGAACGTTACATAATGCCAGAGTTAGGCACGATAACCAGACTTTAGGTAGAATAGGTACGCAGACTAATTTGTAATGCTTAAATTTTTTAGGCGGCCTTGACTTTCAGTTCGCGAACGATTGCGATAAAACCTAAAATCTAGTGTTTGTACCTACCTAATTTATTTGCACGTGAATGTTATCGGGTTGAGTTGCGTTGAAACTAATAATTTACGAATTTAATGGGGCTTTTTTAGTGTTCCGTACCGAAAGGGTAAAAACGGGACCCTATTACCCAGATTCGAACCCAGGACCATCGGCTTCACAGGCAGGGTCACTACCCACTAGGCCAGACCGGTCGTCAAACTGTGAAGATTAAGTGAACTATTTATGTGTATTTTTTAATTATGTACATAATAAAATATTTTATTATTGTTTGACGGCCAGCCTTGACCTCTGTCAGTCTGGCACATTGAAATCTGTCTAAATAAAAGCGTTGAGTAAATTTACTATAAATTCGTAACAAAGGCTTTTGTATACGCTACAGGACCCCGCTTTCTTTGAAGGACAATGAATGTCCGTCACGGGAGAAATTATTTCCCCCGTGACATTTGTTGTATTGTCAGATGTGCGTATTTTACCAACCATACAATGTGCAACAATAGTATATTCCCTTACGGTCACAGAAAAAATAATAGTACTACCTACAGAAGGTTCACTGTACTTATAACAAAATACTTTGTTTAGGTATACCGAACGTGCCTAAACATATTATACACGGTGGCTAATAAAAAAGTGCATTCCCGTTGCCAGGGAGATTTTGGGATTATACAGAGCAACTTTTACTACGAAATCGCGATAAAAAAAGTACCCTCCCATAGAAAATGGACCAGCCAAAAATGTATGAAAAAGCCAAAACTTTTTTCGCGATTTCGGGGTTGGTCCCATAGTAAATGTGGCTCAGTATAATCGCAAAATGTACTTGGCCCTAACATTTGACGATGGTGCAAGAAGTGAGTTTTTATGCGGACCATACTGTTTTCAGGCACCATGATATGCTGCTACCTGCTGTACAGCCAGCAAAAGGCGACGGCGGACGAGGCACTCAGGTTCTACGGGACGAGACGGACGCATGACGAAAAAGGTAAACCACATTTTGTGATTTCGGACCCTACTCTACAAAATAAATAATAGTAGGTACAGAAGTTTCATTCTCTAACAAAACGCGTCTATTATGACAGATATGACCGCAAGGTGGCGCAAGCGCGAGCAGGCGTCCGTTCCTTAGCGGTGTGCGGCAACCGGTAACTTACTACGGCTAGACACCAAAATTGGTGTGGGCCGCATGTACTTGTAGCGACGCGACGAAATCGCGGAGTGAGCCACGCCTGGCCCTACTACAAATAGCTATGTGCAGAGAATAGACAGAATAAGATGTCGCTTTCGTAAAAACTAGTGCCTACCTATGCCAATTCTTGGAATTAGTTGTCAAGCGGACCCTATTATTAGGCTCCCGTTGAGCCGTGGCAAAAAGGCAAGGATAACGCTAGAAAGAATGAGGAAAAGAATATCTTTATACCCGACTGCCTAGTGCCTATTTACTAAATACCATACGCGAGTTAAAAAAATAAAAAACCGGCCAAGTGCGAGTTGGACTCGCCCACCGAGGGTTCCGTACAAAGGCTGTATCTCATGAACCGTGATAGCTAGACAGTTAAAATTTTCACAGATGATGTATTTCTTTTGCCGCTATAACAACAAATACTAAAAACAGAATAAGATAAATATTTAAGTGGGGCTCCCATACAACAAACGTGATTTTTTGCCGTTTTTTGCGTAATGGTACGGAACCCTTCGTGCGCGAGTCCGACTCGCACTGTAAAGCGACCAGCCCAGTAAATTCTGAGTTTCGAGGTAGGTAATTATGTTCTCTTCAGAAAATTAGGGTTTCAATGTAAATCACTACATAGTATAAAACAAACTCGATTCCTGCTGTCTGGATGGATGTCTGTCCCTATGTATGCTTAGATCTTTAAAACTACGCAACGGATTTTGATGCGGTTTTTTTTAATAGTTAGAGTGATTCAAGAGGAAGGTTTATATGTATAATACATCAGCATTACACCCGTGCGAAGCCGGGGCGGGTCGCTAGTACCTAATACAGTCCAGATGGCACACAACATTCAGTATACGTTGTCCGCCATGTGCATTTCTATACAATGTGACTTTGTAAGCAGATGGCGTAATCGGGGTCAGTCAAAGCAAATGGCAATAGATGCCTTTCAAATAAAAGAAAAATGGAAAATGTCAATTCTAAAACCCGATTCTTGGCACTTTTTACATTAATAAAAAAAAATCGTTAATTATGCTAAGTAGGTACAGACGCCTTGAGACAGAGCGACCATGGTGCTCAAAAATATCTGAACATACAATTCTCACACAGATAAAATAACTAATCTTATTTCACATTTCCAGGCGTAACGATACCATCGCAGCGGCGCTACGTGGAATACTTCGCTGCCCTCGTCCGCTCCCGTCTCACATACACCGCCACTAAGGTCCACATTCGGGAACTCATCATGTCGCCTCCACCGATGTTGAATGGAGGACAATGTTCGCTGGAGCTCACTGTGTCGCAGGCCAGTCCGCCACTGAAGGTAACAGAATGTACAGAATTCCCACCGTTTATACTTCTCACATACACAACTAAAGTCCACATTCGGGAGCTCATCATGTCGCCACCACCCATGTTGAATGGTGGAAAATTTTCGCTGGAGCTCACTGTGTCGCAGGCCAGTCCGCCTCTGAAGGTAACAGAATGTACAGAATTCCCACCGTCTATACTTCTCACATACACAACCAAAGTCCACATTCTGGAGCTCATCATGTCGCCACCACCCATGCTGAATGGAGGACAATGCTCGCTGGAGCTCACTGTGTCGCAGGCTAGTCCGCCTCTAAAGGTAACAGAATGTACAAAATTCCCACCGTCTATACTTCTCACATACACAACAAAAGTCCACATTCGGGAGCTCATCATGTCGCCACCACCCATGCTGAAGGGAGGAGGATGCTCGCTGGAGCTCACTGTGTCGCAGGCCAGTCCGCCTCTGAAGGTAACAGAATGTACAGAATTCCCACCGTCTACATCTGCCGCTCAAGGTGCTAGGATAGTTAATGTACAGAATTTCCACCATCTACTAATCGATGGTCAGCGAAAGATCACGAATCACGCCCTAACGCATGGCGCTAATGACGCATTGCCTTTCTCACTCGACTGCGTTGATGTAAGAATTAAACTCGGGAGTCTTGAATTAAGCAAGGACAATTCAGTGTAATATCATTGGTACTATCTTCTAATACTTCTCACGTACATTGCTACTAAAGTTTGCATCACGTACACATATACGCCTACATCCGATATCGGATCGGAAAATGTGAAAACGCTCTAACAGCTCCTAAAGTATTAATATATGATTCCAGGCACCAGCGGGTTGTCACGAAGTCCGGCGCGGTCCGTCGGCAGTGTCGGTGGCGCTGACGCACTGCACGCCCATGTGGGGCGACGTGCGCGTGGACGTGTGCTCCAAGCCCAAGGTGTACATGCGCAAGGAGAAGCTGTTCCACTTCTGGTTCAACACCTTCTTCCTGGCCGCGGGGCTGGACGCGGTGCGGGTGGAGCCGGATGACGGTCAGTTCCTCTAATACTTAGTGCTAGTTGCACCATCCGCACTGGACAGACTGATCAACGTCAACCGGCGCGCCCCGGCGGTTTACTATGAAACTTTCCATACAATAAAATTTAGTGAACTCTAACGATGACAAACAGTTTGGTGCAACGGACCCTTACAATTCCAGCAGATAAGTGGACTTAACATTTGTTGGGTTGAATTCCAAACTGAACTATGCAAGAACTATGGAGTTAGTGGGTCCTAACAACAAGTCATAGAAATTTCACTAAACCAGCTTCTGGCCGCAACTTCGTCTGCGTAAAATGATGATGATGATTGATATATACTTTGTCCATCCTCAAGCCCCAAAATATCTTCGTACCTTTAAATCGGTTCAGCGGTTAAAGCATGAACTGGGAACAGACAGACGGACAAAGTTACTTTCGCATTTACAGTATTAGTTAGTAGGATTAAAAGCTAGAAAGGACCTAATTTGGATGAAAAAAAAAAAACCACTTGATATGATAGGATGACCTTTTAATTAATATGATAAAATCGGTTTAAGTTTTTGTAAACCTTACCGAATAACGTCCTTAGGTTTGATAAAATATTGTTACCCGCGAACAAGATGCATGTAACTGTGTCGAAATATCGGGAGCTCGTAAACAATACAAAAGGTAATCACGGTCTATATCCCGGTTGATATAAGTCTAGAGAAAATATGTGACGTTTTCAAGTAAAAGGTACCACTTTGTCGCTTACCATAAGGACGAAATTTGTTTGTATCTTTATTAATAACCTGTTAGAACGTTCTTACGGCAAGCGACAATGTGGTACCTTTTGCTGGAAAACGACACATATAGTTGATTTCTTAATGTATACATTGTATTCCAGGTTCGAATTTGGAGACGTTCAAACTGACGTTAAACAAATGGCAGTTGGATGACGCACATAAAGACAAACAGCATAAATTATATAGCGAAGATTTTAAGGTGAGTGGTCTATTGAAGTTAAGTCGTTAATATAGTTTTTAATTTTTAAAGTGAGGTTTCAATTTGTTAGATTTGGTTTATTTTGTGTATTATTTTAACGTTTTTTACGGTTTAATTTTCGATATATTGGAATAATATTTTTTTGGCATTTAATTACATTTTGATTGATTTCAACGGTCGTTTTTTATTATTTTGCCTTTTTTGATTTGTGGATTTGTTTTTAATTAAACCCAGAATAGACAATTGTATTATATACGAAATTCTAACTGTCAATATCGGTATTTGATGGCCGGAGGTTACAATAAACCAAGTTTTTTTTCGCTGGCTATGATATGCATCAATTACTGTTCGGGACAGAGGTAAACCGAGTCCGCTGGAACAATCAATGATACACCGGTTTAAGTAGCAACAAAGATAGATATAACTCCGTAATAGATGGATACAGTCTAAGGAAAAAACGTGCCTCGAAAATCAAGAAAATTTGATTCTCGTTCAGAGGGCGCTACTAGTTTTGGCCTACAGTCGTATAGATGGCGTTGACGGTTTCGTTTGTTATATAACAATTTTAACGCATATCAGTGAAAGAACATGGGTCAAAATCATAAAAATAATTAATGCAAATAAAAAAAATCATTTATCTATATTTAAATACATTCTATCGTATTTTTATAAATCTTCATTTTTAGTTTTAAAGTGTGTCGACAGATGGCAGTGAATTTACTGGGGTTACAAAATTTACTACGACAGTACCGCTCTAGTATAAGTTACTCTATGGTAGCAATTATGAAACATTTAGTCGATATGTTCATATTGATATGATACGTGATCCCCTCGCTAGGTGGAGCTGATCGTGCAGAAGCTGCCGTCGTCGTCCAAGTTCACGGGCAGCGCCCGGCGCGCGGGCGCGGGCGCCGCCACGCCGCCCTCCTCCTCCGCCTCCTCCGGCTCCGAGCCCGACACCGAGGCCGACGAGCACTGGGACTCCGGTGAGCATGCGGACACCCTCCCACCACCACCACCACACCCCCCCGACTACGCCCGACGTCTGGACGCACCCCACGGTGTGGACGCGCCGCCCGGTGTTGACGCACACCGCGGTGTCGTACTCCCCCGTGTGGACGCGCCGGCGCCGCGCAGACCGAGCCGGACGCTCGGGGACGTGCGCGCCTCCTGGCGGGAGTTTAGTGGAAAGTTTGATAAAAAGAAGAATAGGGATAGCTAGTGAAAGTGTTATAATTAGACGGATTACATTTTTTTAACTACGTGAAATTATGTAGTGCTCCGATCTCGATTGATCGTGCGACGCTCGAAACATTGTTTAGCGTGTCCGCTTGGAGATCCAGCCTCGTGTTTTAAACGAGCTCGACGCCCTCGGCCGTGTCGAGCCGTCGTCACCTCTCACATGTTAAAGTGAGTGCTGTTGAGAAAAATGCTAGATTAAATGAACGAAAGTTGAAAATATAAAAACCAGGTTTCGTCTAAGAACTTCCATTAGGACAATAGGGCTCCATTGTGATGAAAGGGACCTTGAGCTGAAGTGATACCAAAAATTCCACAATTTCAGATGATATAAAAACATATGTAGACTCAATATAAATCTTTATAAGCGCTCAACAACATTATAGAATTTCATACATATATTGAAATTGGCTATCAAATGAAAGACAATATCTGCAGGCTCTAAATCTTTCAGCTCTAATTCTTAAGGCCTGTCGGATGCGTGAACGTGTACACGTTGTAATATACAGATCTTTATGAGAGATGACACACCGCTTGAGTGTCGTGTGCGTGCACGTAATACACGTTGCCATATTACACGTTCATGCACACGCATCCAGTGTGCTCTGGCCTTAAACGTAATCGTAAATCCGGGAAATATAAATAGAAGCGGAGTAATAGGTAACAGTTGTAAAGTTATATCGTTTAGTTTAATAAAAGCGGGATGTGTGAAGTGTGCTACAGCAATACGATGCGTGTACTGACACAATTTCAAACAACTATAGTATGAATTTTCTCAAAAGGCCTCAGACCCTAATCCGTTAAACAAAAGCCTTTGTTTCTTTTATAGACTACTAGCTTTTGCCCGCGACTTCGTCTGCGTGGACTTAGTAACCGCAGCTAGAGTAAGAATAGCGCCTGGAAAAATTTTCATAGCAATCTAAATTTGATAAAAACTATCTTATGTCCTTCTCAGGGACTCAACCTATCTCTATGCCAAATTTCATCTAAATCGGTTCAGCGGTTTAAGCGTGAAGAGGGAACACACAGACAGAAAGAAAGACAGACAGACAGACTTTCGCATTTATAATATTAGTATGGATAATATATATCTATCTATTTCACGCGTGCCAAAGCAACCATGTCGTTAAAAAGCAATTATCGTGATAGTATTAAGGTTCAAAATATAACAGCTCATTCTGAGATAACGAGTTTGGGTAATAAAGGACGAACAGTTGCCTGTATGTGGCCTCAGAATACAGAGCTGCTACATAAATTTGAACCATATAAATAGGACGGTAAAATTTATTTTTAAACGAGTTTGTTCCCGTTCAGTCAGTAGCGGTAGCATTGGTAACCACTTAACAAAAGAAACAAAGGCTTTTGTTTAACAGATTAGGGTGTGAGCCGTAAAAATCATTTGAGAAAATTCATACTATAACTGAGTTTGG
Source organism: Cydia strobilella (assembly GCF_947568885.1). Taxonomy (NCBI): domain Eukaryota; kingdom Metazoa; phylum Arthropoda; class Insecta; order Lepidoptera; family Tortricidae; genus Cydia; species Cydia strobilella. The sequence goes on from NC_086053.1 coordinate 1,946,663, forward strand.
CCAGACATTGTTTAAACGCAGTATATACCATCTTTTTAGAACCTGACAAGTTTTTATTTAGCCCTGAGATAGTGTCATTTCAACAACTAGTTCTAAACATCAACACTGACTGCTTAACATCAGGCGGGCCGTAAGCTTGTTTGCCACCGACGTAGTATTAAAAAAAAAAAACATTATTTATTGGAATGCTAAGCAATCATTCGTCCTTTTATTGATGTAAATGTTTTATTTAAAAAAAAAACCTTGTGTGGTAAAATCGTTTATAATTACGAACTCAATTCCTCTTGTTTACACTTACATCGGTGACATTCGATAACTTTCGACGTCTGTTGTCAAAGAAACTCCTTGCCAATGAAATAAATTAGTACCACTGATAATCCGCAACATGGCGACGGCAAAAAAAACTCTCAAGAGTACGTTATAGAAGATCAACCGCATTAAAAGGTGCTGTCTTACTGCTACTGATATGAATGGTCAGCCAAAGTCATTAAAAAGATACCTTGCTTTTATTATTAAGTGAGAATTCTAGTTGCTTATTAGTAAATATAGATTATTTTTTCTAATAATTATTTTCTGAATATGTTTGTGTCAGAACATGCGTCGTTTAGATTAATATTGTTTTGATCGCACTTAAACTATCAAACACACGCACGACGTACAACCGCCGCGGACACTCGTGCCTGAGGAAGGATTCCCAAAGAATCCGAAACATGTCGCCAAAAGCGACTTAAAATAATAGTGAGTAAAAACCGTACTGATAAATATTTTGAATATTGTTTTGATTAACGAATGTATATAGTACACAATTATTCCCTCAGGGAGGTGGGCTGTCGTCTCGCGAAAGTCGCGACGCGAAACGATTGATCTCTTTAACCGATAACGATTCTTCAGACCAAAGTTAAAAAGGCAAAATAATCGTATAAATTTCATGCACAGGTTAAAATAAGCAAACGTAAATGCTTTTATATTGAACCCAAAATCAGTCCTAAATAAAGTCCTAAAGTCATACTGACTTTATATCGGTTGATATATTTTTAGGTGGTAATTTTTCTGGTTATTATAATTTTATTTGGATATTCTAGATCAAAGTTTTAGTCTTTATTCCTTAGAAGAATAGTATAAAGCAGAAGAGATATTTTAGACAGTCGATATATATGTTTTAGGGTTCCGTACCCAAAGGCTAAAAACGGGACCCTATTACTAAGACTGCACTGTCCGTCTGTCTGTCACCAGGCTGTATCTCATGAACCGTGATGTTATTTTTGTTGCCGCTATAACAACAAATACTAAAAAGTACGGAACCCTCGGTGGGCGAGTCCGACTCGCACTTGGCCGGTTTTTTTTTAACGATACAATGAGGATGTTGTATGAACTTATAATAAAATGTTATTTTGCCTCCTTTGGTCTTTGTATACTGTATATGGGGTTTGAATAATCTATTCGCGTATACACTTACAGTATTTTACTAATCTTTTTAAAACAAGACAAGTAAACGTGAATAAGCTAAAAATGATATGCCGTGTTTTTTCCTAAATATTGGGCAAGCCGATAAGAAATATAATAAGAATCAAGTTCTATGGCCTATCCTTTCCCCTTTTATTGGCAAAATCGCTCGTGTCCGAAATGTTTCCTTTCATTTCACGGTGATGGTCAAAGTGGATATCATGGGAATATTGTGACGTCAGCTATAGTAGCTATACAACATGGAAGCAAAATGTATATTAGAATGTTTGGAAATTGAATAGAGTTATGGCTCCTCTACACGATGGCCCAGCGTAGGCCAGTCCAAGGGACGCAGCTATGCGATGGAATGAGATAGCAATATCACTTGCTCCCTCCAGCGCATAAATGTGTCCCTTGGACTGGCCTACGCTGGGCCATCGTGTACAGGAGCCATTAGACCAAGCTAAGTTGGCAGCGATTTTGGTAGCCCAGACGGTGGTCAAAATTCTATGAAATTATGACGTTTAAATAACACTTGCATCGTCTGCGCTATCAAAACCAATGCCAACTTAGCTTGGTCTAACTCTAGACCTTGGCCAGTCCTAACACAAGCATTTTTTTAATTATTTATTATATGGAAATAGTTTTGTATATCGAATAAGTTGTCAGTTTCAAAGTTGTTATTTCGTTTCATAGTAATTTTATAGCGAGACATTTAACGTAAAATGCATTTTGGTTTCATATTGGATGTGTGTACGTTTGAAATGTGAATTCTGGGATACAAAACATGGGACGCTCATTCATTCGAAATTGTGTCCGTAAGAATAACATGACGCTATTCAATCAATGAATACCAAGATAAGTAGACTGGTTATGAGTTAACTCAGAATAATGGAGAATATTTATTGAAGTAATCGAATTTGTTCTATAATTGATTAGTTGTCACCACTTGCGAAGCGACTGTGTATTTTGAAAGAAAAAAAATGAGTAGTTTATCTTTTTTATTAGGAATCAATCAGAATGCAATGCAACAAGAAAGCATTGAGAACTTGAATAGTGAAACTAAGCTTACTGTATTTTATAGACTGCAACGAAAAAGTGTGTGTAATATCCGTATTTTTATAACTGAAAATGTGACATTCATAATAGCACTTAATCCTTTGTCGAGACAAGTCTGCGCACAGTTAGCCAAGACCAGTGGTTCTTAACCTTTCCTAATAAGGGATGTCTTATTTTGAGAACCACCAACCGTTTGGGACTGACTAATTATGACGATAAATCACAATAATGTTTTGTCCCACTAATATATCTACATAATATTCGCGGAACACTTCAGGTGCTTCCAGGAGTGGAACACCGGTTAAACCTTTGAACCTTGTCCGAATGCACGAAGGTTGATATTTGGCTGTTAGCTGTTACCGCGCGCGTTTGTCGACTTCTTTAACATTCAAAGCTTAAGAACCACTGAGTTAGACGGACTGTATGGATATTTTGTTATGGTAAATGTACTCGTAATATGGTCCTGACGTATGTGGTGGTGCAGGCGCGCGCGTGGAGCGCGTGGGGCGCTACCGGCCGCTCTCGCCGCCCGACCCCCACCCTGCGCCTGCGCACCAGCCCGACACGTAACGTACATCCACGATACAACAAACACTCATATCCGTGGCGCAGTTTGTTGACTGTACAATTATGGTGGCCCATGAGGGGTAACTAGTAACGTAAGTTTTGAAGGCCCGTGTGATATAATATTAATAACCTGATTCTGAATAAACCTTTTGTTAACTCTTACGAACGTGCCGATACGATCAATAAATTCAAATTAATTTAAATTTCTGACAATGACGTCTAAAATAAATAAATAAAAAAGTTTTAAGAAACAGTTTTTGATTTAAAATACTACGGATTTTTTTCTTATTTCAACGAATTAATGGGTTTTCAAAACAAAACCTTCACGTGAAGTTATTAAAAAAATCATTTAATTGAAACTGATAATTGATAAATAGCGTTATATAAAACTCCAATAATATTTTGGTAAAAGATCAAATTACAGTAAACAAGGTTCAAAAACCGTTGGATCTCGTCGTCTAAAACGTTTGATAAACGCCAAATAAGGTTGTATAAATCAATATAGGAGAAAAGCGAAACTTTAAAGCCACAAACTGCGCCACCGCAAGTCAAGCTCATCCGCTAGCCTCAGCTTGACGCGACTTGTATCGTCCATCGCTTGCTGCCCACCGTTTGTCGTATATGACCGTCTCACTCATGCACGGAACCCTTTCAAACTTATAAGGGATCCTGAGGTGAAATGTGTCCACCACATTATTATTATACGTTTTTCTAAATGTCGTTATTTACTCTCGAATGCTTCGAGTAAGATTGTAATCTAAAGTAAGGAATACTATCACGAATAATTTCATACATTGACCTGTCATTTCCTATCTCTGTTGCACGTCTATCTATCTATCGTGCTTAGCTTCCTTACTTTATAATAAAATAAAACAAATGAGACTATTCTTTTTAATTTGTGATAGACACAATTCTACCTCAAATCGTTTTATGTTATTTTTTGTGTGAATATTGTGTGCTTTCAATGTGCATGAATTTGAGTGATTTCGTTTTGACTTGGATGAAGAGGATTCAACTACAAATGGTTTTAGTAAATTTCAACTTTACGTAACCATTATTAAGACTGAAATTACACTGATGTAGATGCATCCTTGATAGATAATCTATTAATAGTTCATTTATGTTTTGTTTGCAATTAAACTTGTTATACAATATTTTAAAAGGTACTATTTTCAGTTGCATATATTTTTTCTAGTGACATTTCTTGCAGGCTTTTTTTTATTTCCTTGATGTGTTTTGTGTATATAAATTATAAATAAATATAAATGCGTAATATGGTAAATATATCCTCGCTTTTGTCTTGTTCTAGTAATTTAAATCTAACACGAATGTATGTAACACTATTTCGTTTCCCGTTATTTTTTATGACTATAATCATATATTTTAATGCTATTTACCACCTTACGTATTAAAATTAAGGCTAGCTCAGCTGATTACTGTCACACATATTTATTCATTTTACTAGTTTTATAAGTGCATTTAATAATGCGGTATAATTTTTCGAATTTTTTTCATTCGTGATTATTGTTGTATCGGTCCTTTTTAATTATAAAACTTCCGTGATACTCAGACATGTGAAATATATTTAACCGGTCATTTAAAGTAATTTTTAATCCAATTTCGCTAACACGTTTAAATCTGTTACGAGGATCTTCTACTGGAGCAAATCACCCCGTAGGACAGGCCCGACGGCGGTGGCGAGAATACAGTACAGTGTTCTCGAAACAGATTGAAACAAATTAGATCAATTTGAGCGAAATTAGATCAAAATTATGTGAGTGACCCGTTAAAAATATATTTAATATGTACCAACAAAAGTTTGAAGTAGTAATAGACAAGCCAGTCTCAGTTGTGCATGCCTTTATTGTTTTATGACTAAATTCTTCATCCCATGTTTTAACTTCATTTGCTACACCGCTTGCACAAATGCATAACTTTGCCCATGAACAGATTGAGTTTTTACACGCATTTTTTTCTCATTTTTACGTTGATTTGTACTCGAATAGTTTTCTTGATAAATTTCTTATGTACAAAGTGACATTATCAAGACTTGGAAAGAATTAAAGTAATAATGTGATATTTTACAAGTATTTAGAAAGTATGCGTTTAAAAATTTGATGCCTGTTGTAAATCGTGTTTAGTGAGATCAGATTTTTAAAATTAACTAAAGCAATAAAATCTCTAATCTCACTAACGGAACTATGTTTGTCGCATTTATCCCCATGAATAAAAACTCCTTTTATGTACTACAAACTGAGAAACCTCAGTGATGCGGCCATCATGGGTCCTTAAGGCCCAAATTGACCCAACAAGAATATATTTTTTTAAATTAATTTTAAGGTCAACATGGAGAAGACCGTCTTAAAGCTCTTTCATCGCTTCTAAGTTTCTAACTCTTGCGTATGTATAGTTTGAATCTTCTCAAATGATTTTTACGCCAAAGACCCTGATCTGTTAAACCAACGCCATTGTTTCTTTTGTGTGAGCGCGTGGCCATTGTGCCTGAGCCCGTGCTACACGCTCGCACGCAGACAAGGGCATGCGCTACACAAGAAACAATGGCTTTTGTTTAACAGATTAGAGTCTTTGGCGTAAAAATCATTTGAGAAGATTCAAACTATACACATACTCCACTTACAGAATAGAGCAGAAGGAGCGAAGCCTAAATATACAAATAAGAGTGTTCTTGCCCTATGACGGTCTTCCCAACCATAAATGTTATAGTTTGAATCTTCTCAAATGATTTTTACGCCAGGAACCCTAATCTGTTAAACAAAAGCCATTGTTTGTTTTCCGTGAGCGCGTGGCCAGTCATACGTGGCGTAAAAATCATTTGAGAAGATTCAAAATATATATGCCAGTCTTCACCACATTGACTTTTAGAGTTAAAACTGACTAATCAAAGAATAAATTCTTGTTTGGCCCAATCGACACTCACTCTGCTCATGGCACACAAAATGGTCCACACGCTTATATGGGTTTCTTGATTCCAGGTGAATCTACATACTTGTGAAGCACGCGGGTGCTCTCGCTTTCCCCTCCCCGAGGCAAAGGCTCCCCTAACACGGTGCACTAAAGACTAAAATCCTCTGAAGCCTTTACTCTAGTGATGTTACGAACTAGTATATGTGTAGATATTCGAGTAGGTACGTGGAGTTTTTTGTACAGAGATTTTTAAAGACTTGTGATAAGTGGAAGTGATCTTGGTACTGTACGTTACCTCGATGTAAATACGGTGGGTTTTTTTTTGATACATTTAAGTTTTCAAGGTCACAATGTGTGCTCTTGTCTTTATGACTGAATGATAAGTACATTGAATTAGCTTTTTTGACCTTTTTTTGTCTAACGCACTTTTTGCTGAGGCGATGGTCGAGGAGCGTAGATGTTATTTGGCCTGACACTTTACTGGTAGACTTTATGGTATTGTAATACGGTTTAACAATGGTCATTTGATAGTGTTCATTATTTTTGCAAGATTGTCCAGCGCCATCTAGTGGTTAAGGTGACAGCTTAAAAAATCCCAACTCTACGTGTGTGGTGCCCAGTCTCTGGCTAATTTACCCCTTTGGTTTTTTTATGAAAAATTCGCTATCTGATATTGGATTGGGTATATGATTTTTGATAAAAATCGTATCACTTGCATATGGGTATTATTATTTATGGCAGTGATATTTAGGTCCGAAGTTTTGACATCTACTCTTTTCGATACATCTAATGAGGCTGGTTTGTCACTAGTATAAATAAATGAGCTACCATTTCTGTCCCTCTCTACTACTCTATCTCTTTCTAACACCGTGAAAGATAGTAATTAAGTACACTACTGTGCAAAATTCATTTTTTAAGTAATTCTGATCACAAGAAGGTCGGTTTAAGGGTGGTTTCTTCTGAAAAACAACCGGAACTAAACTCAAATATTTATAAAATTCTAAAATATTTAGTAACTGAGAAGTTATTACCCTCGTGCCGGGTCATTCCTGATGCAGAGGCAACACGATTCAATGCGGCAACGCGGAGAGCGTGATAGGCACCTTTGCGTTTGCAAGGGCGCGGAGTTGTTTGACTAAGTTTTTTTTTTAAATACTGAACTCAGTTAATTTTTAATCACTTTACAAGGAAATCTCAACAAATGGTAGCTATCGCGAACTAAGTATACAAGGTGCTTGATTTTCATACAATCTGTATATTTGATACGCTATATTTTTATTAGTGACAAACTTTATCGATGTTATATCGAGTCGGATTCGCTCCCTGAACGTAGATACTTTTTAGCCTTCACATGGCCAGTATCGAAATAAATCGAGGATTTTTTTAATTATATTTTGACTTGCAGCCAGTTTTGAATATTTGTGAGTGTTCTCAGACTAACGTACAAACCGAGGGATTCTAAAATACGACAAAACGCTTAGAGAAAGGGTAGATATGGCCCTATGTATTTTCTTGACGTGAGCACTACCATGTCTTAAGCTATTATACTAATCCTAAAAGTCATAAGCATCTTTTTTTCTTTTTTCTGACCGTTTGTATTCCTAATTAAAGAAGTTATTAAGAAGAAGTTATATTAAAGGCTAAGAAAAATCGTGTCGGGATCGAATCGTGATCGATATATTTTGAGGTAACTTAACAATTGTAAAATAATGAACAGTCGCCATCAGATATATCGAAGCGGTCATGGTGTTCAAAAATATCGGGACAAAGCGTCCACTATCGACTATTATCTGACTTCTGTAACACAGGTTTTTACCTAGCTCGGAAGTCAGGGACTTCAACACCTATTTTATACTTGCTTCTGTCTTAATTTTTTTTTATCAAGACGTTAAAGTGCAAAGAGGTATTGGGATTAAACTGAGCAACTATGAGACCAACCCCGAAATCCCGAAAAAAAATTTGGCTGTTTCTTACATTTTGGCTGGTCCATTTTCTATGGGAGGGTACATCTTTTTTTCACGATTTCGTGGTTGGTCCCATAGTAAAAGTTGCTCAGTATATCCCCGAAACTTCCCTGGCAACGGGAATGCACTTATTTTTTAGCCACCCTGTATATGTATACAGAGTTGTATGTACAAGAATAACTCGTTTAAACGTATAAGATTAAAACTAGTTCTGGAAAGTAATATACTCAGAAATATACAAAACTGACTGCACCGAGACTATTGTTTAAAATAGTCTCTTAACTTGTTGTAATGTCGAATTTTAGTGTTATCATAAGAATTCATTGTGAAGGCGTGTTTGGAGTAAGATGGCGTCACAAAACAGAACGTTATAATACGACCTCTATCACAGAATAAATAATAGTACTTGGTACATAAGGTTCACTCTCTGACAAAAAGCGTATATTACGCGAGCAGGCGTATTCCGTAGCGGTGCGCGGCAACTACTATGGCTAGACACCGAAATTGGTGTGGGCCGCATGTACTTGTAGCGACGCGACGAAATCGCGGAGTGAGCCACGCATGCCTCTGTTTATGAAGCTCATCGTTGGGGGCTACTAAAGTAATTACGCTAAGCACGAAAATTTTCGTACATTTAACCCGGCATTTCCTATCTCTATCGCACGCGAATAATTTAATTGCTGTCCTTGAGTGCGGGCATTATCAGCGGGACAGCTATATAATTATGCGCGTGCGATAGAGATAGGAAATGCCGGGTTAAATGTACGATTTTTTTTGTGCTCAGCGTCCTTACTCCAAAGCAAAGAGATTTGATTGTAATACAGAGGTAAATTCTAAGAATAAAAAGTGCCCCTTAGTTTGGCATCCAAAACAGATGGCGCCGTACTGCGCCATATGTTTTGCGGTCACTGAATTGTCAAACGTCAACTTTTTGACAGTCAGAGTTACCGCAAAATGCATGGAGCTGTACAGCCCCATCTCGATTACCTGTCAAATTCAAAGCACAAAATTGTCTGAGATTTTTCGCGTCTTACTCAATCAATGTACCTTTGCTCTAAAGTACCTAAGTAAGTACAGATGTAGTGCATAATTTTTTTCCGTCATATTTTCTCGGAAAAATTCGTATTTGTCATGCTACTTTAGTCAACCTCAGTACTTTTTGTATAGTATGAATCTTCTCAAATGATTTTTACGCCTAATATGTTAAACAAAAGCCATTGTTTCTTTTATGTGGACGGTCGGCCATTGTGTCTAAGCGCGTGGCCATTGTGTCTAAGCGCGTGCCATGGCGTCTGAGCGCGTGACACGCAATTTGTGACGTCATCTTTCCAAGACAGCCTGGTGATTTGATTCTATTTTAATATTAATAGTTAAAAGAACTACATTGCCGAGTGGCGAGGCAGATTTTCCCACCAGCGTATTTGACTAAGTCTTTTGGGGGTGTTTGTTTAGTTTCGAAAGATCTCAACTGCCGTCAATGTTTGGAACATTTAGTTGAGAAACGATGTTGGAAGGCGTAATATGCACCTTAGCTTGAGGTATTAAGGTTCAAATTGTACACTGCCAAATGGAACCTAACATAGACAAAGGAATATACTGAGATTAATACGTATTTACGTGTACACGTCGCGCGCTCGATCAGTAGAGTACAGTCCGTGCTCCATTAGAAGGTCCTCATAAAGGATCGGAATATCGAGATTATTCGAATTAATAATACGTAACTATATTATCGCATTAAATAATTTTACGGTTTAGACTCGCCAGACTCGCTTGTTTTAATATAGTCACTCATGCGAGGACATGTTTCGGAGAGCCTAGGTCTCCTTTCTCAAGCACTACCAGTGCGAGCATCGTTCACGACGGCCGTGTATCGCGTACCTTAGAACATGCGTTTAACACATTCACTGCCCCCAACGCACATGTGCGTTCACCGTCATACAAGTTTGTTCCTAGGCCACGCCCGCTGTCAGTGAATGCGTTAAGTCGCGCGAGTGACTAAAACAAGTGAGTCTAAACTGTTAAATTATTGAATGTTAGTATGTCTCACAACAGTTTAAATTCGAATATTAACTCTATATAATGACAACTATTATGTACATGACAATACAATAAATAAATGATATGATATGATTATCGCATATTTGTCAGAGTACAGTGACAAACGTTTTATGGTGGGTTATGTTAGCGCTTAAAACCCTACGACGCTATCTGCCTCTCTATATCACTAATATGGAAGAGTGATACAGAGACAGCGTTTCGTTGTCGTAACGCAAACGATTGACATCTTGGCTAGCCCCCCCGGTTACAGCAAAATTGATGTGCCATGCGGCTCCATCTACTTTGGCTACAATATTTTTCAATGCTTTCTGTAAGTAGTCTATTCCTTTGTCTACAAAACGAGTTATTGTCGATCTGATGTCGTTTCTTAACTCACGATAAATTAAATATATTGTTAATAAATATTGTACAATTTTCGAATTATTTGATGTTACGCTTCTTAGTCCTTGCAAAGGTTTAATTATTTAACAAGGACAACAAAACTCGTTTGTGAATGGGTGCAATATTGAAGTAAAGTCAATGTGAGGAATACCGTCTGTTAGGTAAGATCGTCTACCTACAAGCTCTGTCGTCGCTTCTAACTCTTGCGTTGGTGCACATATTCCACTTGCAGAAGGTCGGTAGAGCAGAAGATGCGATGCTCTTCCTTTATGACTTGTGTCTGAGCGAAGAGCGTATTCAAATATTTCAAATACCAGTTTAAAGCCTTATGATTTATGACGTGACGGTCTTCCCAACCAAAAATATATGCCGGTCTTACCCACAATGACCTATGTGACTTAAGATGTTACATTTTGTGGCTAAATTGTTCAGTATATCCAACGATTAGATATAATCAGAGAAAAAAACCGACCACCATAGGTATTTCAAAATTTTCAATATCAATCTCCAAAGACTAAGAAGCTAACTCAATGCTATTGGCGCCCTTTTCTTTGTAATTGTAAATACGACAATGTATTAGTGTTAATGATCTGCTCGCAATAGACAGATGACAGATCGTCAGACGGCCTACCGCGAACATCAAAGTTTCTTTATCTGCCTCTCTATCACCCCCATACTTAGCTATAGAGACAGATAACGAACATTAAGCTAATTTGACGGTTTACTCACGTATTTTTCGTCACTCGCGCAATATGTTAGTGCTTGAAAATGGAGACCTGGGCTCTCCGAAGCATATCGTGCCTGTGACTGTGACTGAATATGTGACCGTAAAATTAGCATTGTTAGTGCCAATTGCACCATCCGCACTTGACAAACTGATCAGCGTCACCCGGCGCGACGCGGCGACTTTCTATGCAATAAAATTTAACGAACTCTTTAACGATGACAAACAGTTTGGTGCAACCGACTATGGATGGTATAGAAAAGGATGCCAATCTCTTATGGCAGAATTGTTGCAAAAGTGACCGCTTTCAGCTTTAAATAATGGTTCCTAATCTCTCCGGTGGCGCTAGTTAGGGTCTGGGACATGAGTATAACATGAACCAACAAATAACCCGACCAAATTACGTAGGTTGTTTTTGGTAGTATTTCGGTGTATGGTGGCGCCGCCTATATACTGTTTTTTGATGGACACTTTTCATACATAGAGATTTGGCTCCTTTATATAGTCTCCATGCAACCGACCCTTAGCATGACTCACGACAGTTTAAATTGGACAGATAACGAAATTTCGATGTTCACAGTAGGTCCTCGATTCAGACAATAGATAGGTGAATTGAATATGGCAGGCCCATTCGTTTTACTCGTGTGTGCGTTTTGTGTTTCTATGACGTTTTTGGGAGTGGGATCGTATCTGTGGGTTTTTTTTTATCGATTGACAACCTAAAAGCGCGGGATTCCCCCAGTGTGCAGCACATGCATTTTTGTACTTAATTTGTTTGTGCCGCACACTGGTGGAAGCCTTGATGTGTTCGTTTGATGTCGTCAAAAAATTACGACGAATGTTATGAAAGGTCATTCTTTATTTAGATACAAGGAAAAATCCGAAGACACTGCGTTTATGTGTCGTTCTCACGCAAAAGGTTATTATTTAAATGTCAGATGGACAACTTTACAATCGATAGAATTGTACGAAAAAACAAAGATTTGGATGGAATAACATCGAATGTTAAAGCTGAAATGGCAACGCCAGTAATGCCTAAAGTATTAGAATGGTTTTGAGGTAACTGTAAGTATAGTTGTGCCGTTCTCGAGAATGTTCTCTGTTTTGTATGGGAAACATTCTCGCTCGAGAATATTCCCCATAATAAACGGAGAACGTTGTCGAGAACGGCACAACTCTTTAACTGTAAGAGACGCGCGCCTATACAATAAACATGAAACATGATACCCAAGTCAGTCAAATAACTTAATTTGTACCTACCGAATCAAAAACATTATCATTTTAACTATTAAGTTGAGTCTATCTTCAAACATTTTAGAATATTTTTTATTAATGACAGTTAATTTTACTTTTTACGCGACATTACTCAAATATTAGATTGCTTAGTTACATCGAACGATTTCTCGTATATATTTTTTTCGTATGAGGCGCGCGGCATGGTCGGACGTTGGTTGAGGTCATTCCTATTTATTCTATTTTGTTTAGATAATAGAAATGACCAGTTGGTTGACAAGATTCCATAAATGGAACGAATAGGTTCGGTTAAGGACACGTAGATAGGTTAGGCATAGGTTCTATTTAATAGAAGTAGGTTCTGAACGTCATAGAAACGCTCCTAACGCGATTTAAGAGCTGAAATGTGAAAAAGTTATGAAAAAAATACAAAAAATTAAAAACGTTTCGGTTTAAGCAGCGAATACACCGGGCGACAAATGTCCTTGGATATTCTTCGCCTAGTGAAAAGGCTTTAGGTCTGTTTTGGTTTTTTGACGGTCTTGACTTCAGAACACCTAGTGTCAATTCCATTCGATAGCGTGACTATAGTTGTGCCGTTCTCGAGAATGTTCTCTGCTTTGTATGGGAAACGTTCTCGCTCGAGAATATTCCCTGTAATAAACGGAGAACGTTGTCGAGAACGGCACAACTAAGCGTGACCAGCGTTCGCGTTTGCGTTATGTCTATTTTTGTATGGGATTTTGAACAGCGCGCCAAGCGGGACGTTTTGAATACTCAAAATCCCATACGACTTAACGCAAACGCGTACATCACGTCACGTTATCGAATTAAATTTACACTAAGGGTACATAGCGAGAGAAAGTTTAATATCCGAGAAATGCCTATCAAATCGGCCTATTCATGGATCCTGCTTTTGTGCCTACTAAAAAGAAAGAAAGATCGGCGGTCGGGTATCCATTATCGGGCGATTCTCAATGCCGGGATTGAAATCCGATATTGGCCCGCAATACCGGAATTTCGGAATTAATACCGGTATTGAAAATGCCGATAACAATCTTTTTTTAAGTTAAATCAGTTACAGATCTAGTGCATAATTGTTTTCCATCGTATTTTCTCGGAAACGTTCGTATTTGTCATGCTACTTCAGTCAACCTCAGTACTTTTTGTACCGAGACTGACTGAAATGGCAAGACGCGTTCGTACGTTTCCGTGAGAATACGATGGAAAATAATTATGCACTAGATCTGTAAATAGTAAATGAAAATACTTCGTTTTTAATGTTTTTGTTACACATAAATACTTATACAATTTGTTATCAATGTTATCATAATTTATGCATTTTCTGTAACAACAGAATTGTATGAAGATATATCTGTTACACTTTTTTCATTGAATGAATATTCGTATTCACACTAATTATTAAATTTGCAATATTTTTTATTATTAAATGACACTAAAAAGTTCCGATACAAGTTTTTATTTTTCTTTGCCATTTTTTTATGTGACCTTTTTTGCCACTTTTGGGTTTTCTAGTCAGGATCACGAGTTCTTTCGTTCCTAATGGAATAAAAAAATGTCCCTTGGAAGGTTTTTTTCGATTGTTACCATTTTCCCATATACTTTCTATGGCGGTAACAGAAAGGAAAGTTTGAAAAGTGTATGGAAATTTTGGGACACTTTTTTTCTCCTATAAGGATGAAAAGGGCTCGTGATCCTGACTAGAAATAACACAAAAGTGGCAAAAAAGTTCACATAAAAAAATGCAAAAAAAAAATGTATTTCGGGATTCCGGAATTCCGGTATTTATGCCCTAGTTGGGGATTGGCTAACAAACTGTAATTTTAGTTTCTACGATATAATAAAAAGGCATAAGTTACAACTGACCGTCAAATTAGTAAAATGGGCCTTAGGGTTTAATAAAAAATAGTTTTCTAACGAAACTTGTTTGGACAAGGCTGTCCTTGTTACACGAATGCTTCCCGTTTTGAATAATGTTTTTATAAGTGTCATGAAATTGTAACATTTTTTTTTTCATTAATTAGTTTGTAATTCTTTTTAATGTATGGCTAAAATTGAATAGTTATCTGTTAAGTATTTGGCTCATTCGAGGTAATTCATAAAATTTCAATATGATTGTAAATATGTAACGGCGGCGTATTATTTGTGTACGCATCGCTATTATTTGCGCCCGATTTATAATAATAATATTTATCTAACATCAAGTACAAATCTAGGAGTTACTTATTACTTGGATCCGTCTCTATGTGGAGTAACTAAGTCATAAATTCATCAGTATGGTTACCACGAGTTTGACACTGACATTTTCGCTAACATCTGCGTAACTTACTTTCTATACAAATACATCTTAGCTCGCACTTATATCGCCGGTACGAGCGATATGCGTTGAGACTATTGAGAGTACTTTACGATACAAGTGCGAAAAATAGGAAATTTCTAAATTGACACGAGTTGCCAATTATTCACACTATCGTACTAACGTTTTACAGTACATATGGCACTTTAAATTTTCGATATAGTTACGTAATGTGCTAATTATCGCACTAGTGCGGTAAAGTAGCACCATATGTACTGTAATAGTTATTTACGATACAAGTGCGGAAAAGAGGAAATTCGAAACGAGTGGCGATAAATTAAAACACGACCACAGGGAGTGTTTTAAATCGACACGAGTTGCGAATTACCTATCCGCACGTGTATCGTACAACGTTTTACAGTACATATGGCCCTTTAAACTTTCGACATATGCACGAAAAGTGCTCTTTTACGCACTAGTGCGAGAAAGTAGCACCATATGTACTGTAAAGTAAGTTACGCCAGCGAATATGTGAGTGTCAAACTCGTGGTAAGGCTACAGGAAACGAATTTCTACCAGCTCTAGTATTAAAGGCCCCATTCCATGGATAATTTTCAGTTTATTTTGCATTAGACATTCGTTATCGGTTATGCCCGACCTCCCTTTCCTTATCAAAGGTTTAGCTTTAAAGATTGTTGTTTGCCTTATAAAAAATGTGATCTTATGACGATTATACTTAAAGGGTATCTTCGCGTTGCGGTTTTAGGCTCCGCCCACATAAAAAAAAACTCAAAAATTTTTTTTCAAGCTTAGAAACAAACTAAAAGTAGAAAAATTCACTGTCTTGGGTGGGACTTGGGCTAGCGATCCGGTGGTCATGGGTTCAAGTCCCACCCAAGAGTGAATTTTGTGGTCGTGAGTTCAAGTCCCGCCCGAGACAGTGAATTTTTCCACTTTTAATTTGTTTCTAAGCTTAATAGCATCGTTCGTAGACGTTACTGCTTGATACATTTTTTTTTTCAAGCCGCAGACCGCAGCGTGTGAAATAATATGCCTTGTATAATAATAACAAATGAATTATGTATTGTATAATATAAGACTTGACAATGTATGGATTGGGTCAGAGCGGACGACTGTCAATTGAAGGCAACGGTGAGGCGGAGGGCTTTATTGAGCGTAAAAAATCATTCCACGAGAATGTCGCTTACGTAACACCGTTCTAATACTTCTGGAAATGTTGAGATAAGCGATGTAATATTTCGTGACTTTGCTAAGGGTGGCATAATGATTCCACCTGTACTTCACTTGCTCTGAATGTGATTATGCAACTAGTAACAAAGGAAATTTACAGAAACATTTGAGGACTCATACTGGCGAGCGACCATTCAAATGCGGTCAGAGTAGCGCCGTTGCCGACAGCGTTGCTTTACAAAGGCACAAGAGAACACACACTGGTGATAAACCGTACAAATGTGGTCAGTGTAGCGCCGCCTTTAACCAAAGCAGTACTTTACAAAGTCACAAGAGAACACACACTGGTCAGAAACTCTCGAGTGTAAGAAGGCCCGAAGGCCAAAGCCGTACGGCTGCGACTCGTGCACTTACAGGGGTGACGTTAATACACATTGGACCAAGAGAATACGGTTGGAATACCTCCCTCACATTGGCAATATATTCTCGAGCTTTTCGAATTTGGAAAGCAAAAACGTTACGTAAGCGACATTCTCGTGGATTTCTCCCAACAAATTTATATGTTGTTTACAAATTGTTCTGTTATTAAGCACTATTTTTTTATTGCATTTTAGGCTTTATTGACAAAGTTGTTCATTTTACTTGTAAATTCTAACCTGTTTTCTTCTAAAAATTGTTCATTGCATGTACTGAAGATACCGTCACATTTAGCATATGTCATTTTGAACTCGATTCATTTAGCACTAAGGTCCGAAATGGTGCTGGACTAATATAATTTTGAAAAGGCCAACTGATGTTTCTAAACATAATCTCCATCAAAAGGTTAGAAAACTCGCTAGATGACATCTACCCATCTACGGTAACGATAAGACATTTGACGCAATTTTGTTCGGACATTACCAGTTCTTACTATATCTCTGGTCTCTGGTATGAATATGTTGACAGTGACACATGTCAGTGATAAATGTATGAACTAATTTAATATTTTGACACGTTTTTTTATAGTTTTTTCGTATTCCTGTCAGTAAAGCCCTTTCCGCGAATACTTTTTTTATAAATCGTAAGTTCTTAGTTCCACAGCGAGTAAAAAATATGTAAATTTTTTCTTATCCTAGTAAGTAAAAGATCTCATATGTCATATTTTTTTGTTTTGTCTTTTTTTTATATTTTGAGAAACTTCGGAATAGTCGAGTTGATTTAAAGACAACCTATGTAAAATAAAATATATTGATGTATATATTTGCTTTGTTTTATTTTTAATTCCTTTAATTCCTTATTAAGTGCTAGGGAATGAAATCTCGATCTCGCAAATTCGAGATTTCACGAGATCTGGCACGTATTTTCGAGATTCAATTTCGGTGATAGGAAATCTCGATCGAGATCTCGATTAATATTTTCGAACTTATATAGTCGAGGATAAAAATGGGCATTTATGTCTGAGTTATGGTTGGAGAGCCGGCAGTAAAGTTTCGAACCAACGTGATACCGCGATGAGATGCACAATGGTTTCCCATAAAACTGATGCTAAGTCCGAATTTGATAGTCTGCCACGGCGGAACTAGCCGAAAGTACAAAAAAAATAGCCACTTCCGGTGCGAAAAAGGGGGGGTCATTTAACCCATCTGATACTGCAATAAAAGCTATGGCATCAATTAGAAATTTACTGGTAGATACAGAAAAGCGAAATCTGCCAGTATGATTCCTGCCGGAAGTGCTTGGCATACGCTCTCAAAGGTGACCATCGGGACCCCTAAATTAACCCATCTGATACCAGCATGAAACCAATTCCAGTCGGTAGATATGAACCTTCTCTTCAGGAATATATAAGTCTGCCAGGGCGCTTTCAGCCGAAACACCTTGACATACGAGATTATGTGGCGCAACATCCGTGGTACCCGTATAACCCGTATTTTGGAATTGTACATATTACGGACATTTCAAATACTGCAGGCTTATTAATTTATTACTCTATGCTTATATTTGTATATTATTACGTTATTAATAACACATATTTATAATAAATTAAGTTAAAATAAATTAAATAATGTGATTAATATGATTAATAGTCATTGAATTAGCTATATGAATCGTTTGTCTTTGTCTGTCATTTTGACTTATGTATTTGTAAGAAAAGGATAAAACATAATTTAACTAATTCAGGCTCGTAAAGTTTTACGAATAAGGGGGTATTAGTATTCGAAGCTAAATCAGGCTTGTAATGCGACATAAAATGATTTTTGGTGGTTTCTTTTACGCTTGAGGCGTTTTTTCACCTATTTGGTGTATCTAATCACTATCCTATGTAGGGGAGAGAGGGGCAAGACGAGACGGGGTAGCGGCTTTATATGGCGACACGACTGACCAACCATCAGAATCCCGTTAACGCATGACGATGCGTCGCCATCATAGCAATCAGTTCGCACAGTGACCGGCTAGACAAATGGTGTCGTTAATAATTTATTTGCAAAAAAACTGTTTTTGCCATATTCCTTGTTATTTTTAGGGTTCCGTACCCAAAGGGTAAAAACGGGACCCTATAACTAAGACTCCGCTTTCTGTCTGTCTGTCTGTCTGTCCGTCTGTCACCAGGCTGTATCTTATCAACCGTGATAGCTAGACAGATGAAATTTTCACAGATGATGTATTTCTGTTGCCGTTATAACAAACTATAACTAATTGTTTATAACACCTGTATAATGAATACACCTGTAATGCACAATTGATGAATAAATGATTCTAAATAATTCTAAAAACATAATAAAATAAATATTTAAGTGGGGTTCCCATACAACAAACGTGACTTTTTTGCCGTTTTTTGCGTAATGGTATTATGGTACGGAACCTTACGTGCGCGAGTCCGACTGGCACTTGGCCGGTTTTTGTGTTTATTTGGTTTGCGTTTGTTTCCTTATTATCACCAGCACATATATACGCATAGTTAAAGCCAAGGGATCTATCTTCGTATGTGTGCGCGGATGTTGT
Organism: Cydia strobilella; assembly: GCF_947568885.1. Lineage (NCBI taxonomy): Eukaryota > Metazoa > Arthropoda > Insecta > Lepidoptera > Tortricidae > Cydia > Cydia strobilella. The sequence continues at coordinate 1,965,507 of NC_086053.1, forward strand.
AAGTGTTGTGTGTCGGACTATTGACAATAATTAACTTTTATGTGTAGTGGGTGGTTTGAAAATGTGATGTCTACCTCGAACTTTAAATGCACTTTTCGTGGGGTAGTCACACAAATCTCTGTTTTGACATTTTGCTGGGACGTCAGATAGCCGCGACCACGACCAGTGAAACCTGTGTCGAAACGTCGGTAAATAAAGGTAACAAAATAAATTCGCGATAGACCCGTTTCTAAATGTGATTTAATATGTGTTTAAACCGCGAAAGTTTTAAATGTTATAAAAGTAAAACAGTTCGTGAGAAGTTATCAGACGATGGACCCAATAGCCAAAAATTGAAGTTTTGTTTAGGCCCTAAATATAATATTTCTGTGAATCATTCTTATCTTGTCCCGTAGGGGTTCCCCATCTTACCATACCTAGGGGCAAGATGGAGAGAAGGCACTTTCGGCCATTTTAATTTATTTTTAATTTAATTATCTAACAAGAGAGTTCCTAGCAAGTGTTGATTATGAAAGACTGATTACCAAAGATAAAATTAAAAATAACATAAACTTAAAAAGAATAGCATTTTCAGTTTTATTGGACTTGAAACATTAAGTATCCCGTCATGCCCACCTCTCCCGTACATTTCTTGACGTTGACGCAAAAATGACGTAGTTTAACATTCAGGGTGTTGTTTTATAATACTACAAATTGAGATAACTAATTTATTGACGACCGGTCTGGCCTACTTACTGCCTGCAAAGTCGACTGTCTTGGGTTCGAATTCCGATAAGGGCATATATTTGTGTGATGAACTTTTCACTTCCATAAAGGGCTATACTCCAGATGTACACCTTAATCAGTAGCTTCTTGCTTTTACATAATAAACGGGATTTCAATAATTGTTTCTTGTGGTTGAAAGCTTTTTTTGCCATATATCAATCCTTGCAACGATGTCTGGTGTGCACCTGGAGTCCCTGGTAATTAAGCTACCTAAATATTTAAAACTTTCAACCTGCTGAATTGGGATGTTGTTGAGAACTATTGGAGGATGATTAGTTTTGCATTTTGAAGTTGTAAGGGTCTTAGTTTTCTTTATGTTTATCTTTAAGCCTAATTAGTTAAATACTGTGTCCATTGTTAACATTAGTAGTAGTAGTAGTAGTAAAACTCTTTATTGTACAAAAACAAACATATAAAACAAGAGAAAAACGCATCATTTGTACAAAGGCGAACTTATCCCTTTCAGGGATCTCTTCCAGTTAACCTATGAGCAATTGAGGGAGAATTGGAGAACGGTAGACATCAAAGCTGTACTAAACGGCATAAAAGAAAATATTTAGTTTCCTGAAAGACAGGTAAACCTATAACCTACAGTAGACATTAGATGTTCTAGTTGAGCTGAAGTTTCTGCAAACGCCGCGATGTCGTCTGCAAATCGTATAAAATGTATTTTCTCCCCATTTAATTTTACCCCTCCCTTGTCTATTTCAAATGTAAATTGGAAACGGGACTTAATCGCGTATTTAAGTTTTAAGATTTACCTCTGACGTATCGAGTACGGCGTTGTCCCCGTGGTCTCGAAGAATAATGTGTAAAAATCGTGAAAGTGAGATATATACATATATGTATATGTTTTCTTCAATTGCATTTATGGTTTGTTGTTGGCAAATACTAGTTAATAAATTCGATGTCTATGATAACTAAAACTAAATAATTCTATTCACCCCTTTCTTTCTTTTCTTATGTATATCGATTGACCTCGTTTTAAGGATGGTTATCGAGAAAATTGCTGGTTTTCTTTGATTTTCTCTGAATTAGGCGGGTAAAAATTGATTTCACAAGTGCACAATTGAAAAACTAACAAGGGACTCAAATAAAAAACCGGCCAAGTGCGAGTCGGACTCGCGCACGAAGGGTTCCGTACCATTACGGAAAAAAACAGCAAAAAAATCACTTTTGTTGTATGGGAGCCCCATTTAAATATTTATATTATTCTGTTTTTAATATACAACAGGCAACAGAAATACATCATCTGTGAAAATTTCAACTGTCTAGCTATCACGGTTCATGAGAGATACAGGCCTGGTGACAGACGGACAAACGGACAGACGGACGGACAGACGGACAAACGGACAGACGGACAGCGGAGTCTTAGTAATAGGGTCTCGTTTTTACCCTTTGGGTACGGAACCCTAAAAATGATGTAAAATGTTCATATTTGAATTATTGGTAAAAAACGTCCTTGACGTTGAAAATCCTGTCTTTTCACACCCGTTTACAATAAGTATGTAATAATAATAATTTTGTTCATTTTGGTAAATAAAGAATATTGTAATTTGAAATTATTTTATTATTTATATATAAGGTGCTAACAAATTAGCTACAGAAATTTTACGAGATGGTACTTTACACTAGAACAATTAACTTTTAACAGAAATTAAGAAAATTTCACATAATTTTTATTTTATTTACCGAACAAAATAAATATACTATAATTCTATCTAAAAAAGAATCATCATGTATTTAACTGCTTGTGTGTCTTAAATGTCGTTGTCAACGTGTCATTTGATTTATCAACGTGAAGTGGCCAGTTAAGTTTTATATTTAAAAGAGGTTTTAGAATCTGTTCAATGAGGTATCATTTAATTATCTCATTAACAGAGTTTTTTTACAAAGCAAATTTGTTTTCCAATTTTCTCAAAATAACATCATAAAACCTATAATGTTTCATACTTACATATACTTCAGGAGCCGAGTACTATCAACTGTAAAGATATCGGTAGCTAATTTGTTAGCACCTTTATAAGGCAAACAAAGAAGTACAAAGCCGTAAGCAGGTATTAAATTAATGCCCAAATTATATTGTGTATATTAATAAATTTGAAATATATGTTATTAATGGCATAAAAATATACAAATATAAGCATTAGGTAATAAATCATAAGCCTGCAATAATTAAAATATCTGTAATCTGTACAATTCCAAAATACGGGTTCCACGGATGTTGCTCACATAATCTCGTATGTCAAGGTGTTTCGGCTGAAAGCGCCCTGGCAGACTTATATATTCCTGAAGAGAAGGTTCATATCTACCGACTGGAATTGGTTTCATGCTGGTATCAGATGGGTTAATTTAGGGGTCCCGATGGTCACCTTTGAGAGCGTATGCCAAGCACTTCCGGCAGGAATCATACTGGCAGATTTCGCTTTTCTGTATCTACCAGTAAATTTCTAACTGATGCCATAGCTTTTATTGCAGTATCAGATGGGTTAAATGACCCCCCCTTTTTCGCACCGGAAGTGGCTATTTTTTTTGTACTTTCGGCTAGTTCCGCCGTGGCAGACTATCAAATTCGGACTTAGCATCAGTTTTATGGGAAACCATTGTGCATCTCATCGCGGTATCACGTTGGTTCGAAACTTTACTGCCGGCTCTTCTACCATTATACACTACTTTTCATTCACTGTTACACTACATCTTATAAAACAACGTCCCCCCGCGTCTGTGTTAGTGTGTATGTATGTTCGCGATAAACTCAAAAAGTACTGAACGGATTTTCATGCGGTTGTCATCTATCAATAGAGTGATTTTTGAGGAAGGTGTACAATTTGATTAGGTAACCCGTGCGAAACCGGGGCGGGTCGCTAGATAAAACCAAAGATAGACATAACTCCGTAATAGATAGATACAGTCTAAGGAAAAACGTGCCTCGAAAATCAAGAAAATTTGATTCTCGTTCAGAGGGCGCTACTAGTTTTGGCCTACAGTCGTATAGATGGCGTTGACGGTTTTGTTTGTTATTTAACAATTTTAACGCATATCAGTGAAAGAACATGGGTCAAAATCATAAAAATAATTAATGCAAATAAAAAAAATCATTTATCTATATTTAAATACATTCTGTCGTATTTTTATAAATCTTCATTTTTAGTTTTAAAGTATGTCGACAGATGGCAGTGAATTTACTGGGGTTACAAAATTTACTATGACAGTACTGCTCTAGTATAAGTTACTCTATGATAAAACAAACAAGTCTTAAAAATGATAACCATTTTTATTTCTATAAAATATCCGATTACATAAAAAATACTGAATTCATTCACATGTCACTATTTCTTATGCCGTCTAAAACAACCATACAGTATTCTGCGTACACACCTGAGCTACTGCGCACGTGGGCACGGGGCCTAAGGCGCATCCCTCGCGGTCTGAATTTATAGTCTGTCAAAGGACTGTCTCATTCCTCTCAAAAGAAAGGGATGAGTATAATTTTCCTCGTTGTTACTGACTGACAATTTGGTTTGACCAATTATAAAAACAAACTCGGTAACATTATCTGGAGTCTGGATATAATACTATTGACTACCATCTTAAAATTTTGGGGCACTTTTCTTCTATTAGGATCAGATTCATTCTGAGTTAGGGTTACTAGACGTCAGGAATTTTGGCCGTTGTCAGAAATGCGGCCGGAACTGAGTAGAAATAACCCAAATTAAAAAAAAAGTAGTGTCCAACTGAATAAAATCACCTCTTCTCTGAAAAACCCACTTTGTCAATAGAAAAAGGCGCGAAATTCAAATATTCTATGGGAGGATACCCCTTACGCCTACATTCTTTTAAATTGGCCGCCTTTTTGCTACTGACGAAAATGGCTTGCCAAACTATACCGGCACAGCCACTTTGTCAGAAGAAAAAGGCGGCACACTAAAAAATGTAGGCGCAAAGGGGTGATCTCTCATAGATAATTAGAATTTCGCGCCTTTTCTACTGACAAGTTGAGTGTGTTTCGGCATTTATGGTGTCACTATACAAAATATTAACGAACCATAGACAAAATCTGAATTTATTCCGTAACCGGGATTCCGGTTTCAGACCGTGTGAGATGCGCCTTATACAGTTCATCAATTAAAATAAACTTAATTTAAATGTGCATGCATTTTTACATAAAAAATAAATTCAAACATAAAAATATAAACCGTTTGGACGAAAGTATTGCAAGTTTGCTACATAGTTAAAATTTAAAGGAAAATCGTGCCGTGAAAACTGTATTCATTAAATGGCGTATTAACATGACCATTCTTCAAAAAATTTAATTGCTGCTAACACTGTATTTAAAATAAAATATTTCACACATGCATGAAATAAAGCAGTTATTTTTATACACAATTTCTATTTAATCCAGGGGTCGGCAACAGGCGGCCCGCGAGCCTCCTTGGCTATTTTGTATATAATTTTGACAAACGACAATACCTGATACAGTCATAAATATTAACAAAGTGCGGCCCGCGTCAATTTCGTTAACTACTATGTGGCCCTTGGCTGCTAAAAGGTTGCCGACCCCTGATTTAATCAATCGGACTGAAGTATAAAAAGTATGCGAGTTGACCGTGACGTCATGTTTCATATAAATTCCATATTTAGTAAATCGTTTTGAGTTCTAACCCAGGTAGCAAAATGACGTCATTTTGCTACCTGGGAAAAAAGAAACTGATTTGACTAGTAGGAGAATACCCTATTTGATTATTATCTTAGAAGTCATCTCCAAATAAAAAGGGGTCACCGACAAAACACCATAGAATAAGTTAAAACAAGTTATGAGATGTGTAGTTAAGGCTAAAAAAGTTTCGCACGCTTATTTAATAAGCTAAGTGTGTTCTACGCCGACCTCGAAACGTCGGAGGTAAATCTTAAAACTTAAATACGCGATTAAGTCCAGTTTCACAATTTAATAATGTGTAGAAATCGTGAAAGTTTAAATGTTTTAGTAGCCAAGGGCCACATCGTAGTTAACAAAGTTAAAGCGGACCGCACTTTGTTAATATGCGTGACTTTATCAGACATTGTCGTTTGTCCATATTACCAAAGACCTACCATGTAACTCCGTATAAGATGATTTTCGCACAGATGGCGCTACCACTAATACCAACCTTTGGCCTATTCTCGGCTAGATGGCGTTGACGATTTCGGTTGGTATTTAACAATTTTAACACATCACATCAGTGAAAGAACATGGGTCAAAATCATATAAAAATAATAAATAGGTACAAAAAAAGTTAATCATTTATCCATATATATTAAATATATTAATAACGGGTCACTCATGTGTTTTAAGTCGAAAACGCTCGAAAACACGTGAGTGACCCGTTATTAACATATTTAATAAGTCCGTGTCTCACGGAAGTTTTGTTATTAAAACTATTAAAACTTTAATTTAATTTAATTTAATTTTAAGATTTGTTTTAATGTACCTATTTATTGTTATTTTAATTGTGCTCGTGATTTTAATGTAATATGGATCTTGTTATCTGCAATAAAGAAATACAATACAAAACATTTATCCATATATTTACATAATTAATGTAATTACCGGGTCAAACGCGATAAATTTTCATTATTTTACCTTTTTTCCGACGTTTCAACTAGGTTGCACTAGCTGTGGTCACGGAAGTCTAGTTGAAACGTCGGAAAAAAGGTAAAATAATGAAATTTAATCGCGTTAGACCCGGTATAGACATTAATTATGTGTACAAAACGCGAGAGTTTAGTTTTATATATGTGACGTTTTCAACCAAATGGTACCACATTGTCACTTGGCGATAAGGTTGATTTCAAATTGAAGCTATAAGGAAATAGCGCCTTATTGACAACCGACGATAAGAAGCCTTTTGGTTGAAAATGGCACATATATACATTTTTTTTTAAAGTTTTAATCGCGTGTCGATAGATGGCAGTAAATTTACTGTGACCACAAAATGTACTATGACAGTAACACTCTGCGGAGATGTGACATTGAACCATTGCACTGGCAGACTTCGGCACAAGATCGGCCAAAGTGGAGACATACAGTGAGTACAAAAGTGCAGGCTTTCGAAGAGCAGAAACGAGTGGAACGGCGCGAAGCGTGACGAGTTAAAGGCCCGACCACCTGCGGTCATCAACTACAATTTCGTCGGAGGGGTGTTGACCTGCGGTGATTGTAGCTATACATTCACTGCAAAAATAGGCCACCTCAGCCACCTGAGAGCTCACGATCGTCGCTCTCACTAGCCAGCACAAACCGGCCAGGACAGGATGATGATGATGATGATCGCATATATTCTCTTTGATATTACATATAAAACAGCTAGGGAGGTTCCGACCGCCGGTGTAGTCCCGTACTGTAGAGTGCTACAAGGCGCCGCGACCGCGGCCTCGGCCCCGGAAGCCGCCGCGGCCCCTCGGCCTCGCCTTGTTGGTGTTGGGCGGACTCTTGGGGCGCAGCGCCTCGATGCGCTCCGTGCAGCCCGTGGAGTCGCGCCCCTCCGCGAAGTTGGCCGCGTACAGCTCCGCGTTGAAGTTGGAGTTGGTCAGCTCGTGGCCCACCGTCACCCAGCCCGGGCGGATGGTCGAGTCGCGACCGAATAGGTGGATTCTGAGGAAATAGAATCCATACTATACAGGGTGATCAATATAAGCGCTTATATTGATCACCCTGTATAGTATAAAAAGAATCCATACTATACAGAATGATCAATATAAGCGCTTATATTGATCACCCTGTATAGTATAAAAAGAATCCATACTATACAGAATGATCAATATAAGCGCTGGTGGCCTAGCGGTAAGAGCGTGCGACTTTCAATCCGGAGGTCGCGGGTTCAAACGCCGCGGCTCGTACCGATGAGTTTTTCGGAACTTATATACGAAATATCATTTTGATATTTAATACCAGTTGCTTTTCGGTGAAGGACAACGTCGTGAGAAAACCGGACTAATCCCAATAAGGTCTAGTTTCCCCTCCGGGTTGAAAGGTCAGATGGCAGTCGCTTTCGTAAAAACTAGTGCTTACGTCAATTCTTCGGATCAATTGTCAAGCGGTACCCAAGCTCCCATGAGCCGTGGCAAAATGCCAGAGTAGAGCACGACGAAGACTTTTCTGCTTAAGGTTCTCCAGCCAGTCATCGTCGTGCTTTAATGTTCCGACTTTAATGTCGTGACGCCATTCCGGTCTCATTTCAGCATGTTTCTCCCAACCGTCGGTCCGAATGCCAAAATAGACTTATACAGGCGTGATATAATGAAAAAGGCAGGTAGCCTCATTAATTACATAAATTAGACCAAAGGAGCATAACCAGACTTTCAGCTCTCGCGCTTCCTAAGAAATAGGCTAGATGACAAATTTTCCCGGCGGTTCCCTGAGCCAGAAGGCGAAAAATCTCCTTATATGATCCTGTTTTTCTAAGAGGCGTTGATATTCGCAAACGTGAAAAAAATATATGTAGTTCTTGACTATATTATCTTTAATATCATAGCTTCCAATACACTTCGCTCGATACAATTAATTCCCAAAGTAACCTCTAACTCGGACTTTTAATCCAACTTTACTCGGTTATTTATTATGTGATACTATAAACAAAAAAAGAAGAAAAAACAATCTTAACTTAAATTTCATAGCTTTCGAATTTCGATATTGTAGGGTAACGTTTTTAAAATAAATAAAAATCTACAAAATTCGATCAAAATTGACACTTGGCGCGCATGATCCCTCCCGATCTTTCTTGCGAAATGTGACAGAGACAGCGGCAAACCGATGGAACGGCCTTAATGGTATCGATCGATCAGGTTTATTTTTAGCATCAAATGTCTATTATGGGACCCATTGCATTAAAGCAATACAAAAGTCGGAAATGATAGTCAAAGCCCGACAGTCGTACTTCACTCGCGAAACGCTTCTAACAAAACGATAAGTGAACGTGACGTCAAGTTCACTGAGAGCCCATTTTGAATGTATGGACCAAATAAGAAAATTGCGTTTTTGTCGGTGAAATATTGCGTTTATGTAAGGTATATAGTTGCTGTACAATATTTTTTTGGACAAAATGTAAGGAATCAAATGGTTACCCTTACTTTTTTCCTTTTTGGAAGTTGAAAAATTACTTAAATTTAAAAACTTTCAATCAATCAATCAATTTATTTTCCTGTAATAAGGGTTCAAATCCTGTATTTTTGTATTATTTCCATATATTATTTTAATATTTACATTATTGCGATAAATTACTCATTTGCTATCTATGTTACTAGATTTTGTTATAAAATTCAACATGTATCATCATCCCTATTGGAATCAACACTCACTTTTATATCTTGACTAATCAATATTTGTACAAATTAAGTTAAACAATTAAACATACCTTCTCCGTCCCAAACAGAAGTGCTCCATAATATGAAATATCTCAATAGGCTTCTCCGTACTCCCAAACTCCGGGTCCTCAGATATAATCAGGTCAATATCCACATTAGCATGGATAAAGTCTCCATCCGAAGATCTCCGGACTGTCCCTTTGATGCCCATGAGGCAGTGTTCCTTGGTCCGTTGGAACACAGCGTTGTGTTCCAGGTTCTTGGAGTGCCCGGGGTTGTTGATGTTAGTTTTTATCCAGCAGATGTCCTCGCAGCGGCGGAAACCCCATTTCTTGAGGCATTCGCGGCCCATGTCCAGTCCTGGAAGCAATGTTTAGTGTGACAAAAGAGAAAACAAAAACATAACAGTACATACAGACATTTTCTTGGGTACCAGAGTATTGATGCTTTGGAACATACTGCCAGAAGATGTGGTTCGAAATGTGAAAACACGGCTTTGGGAACAAATCAAATAAATAATAAATAAATAAATAAATAAAAATCTTTATTGCTTTAAACCTTGGATATTACATTTCACATTATAAAGTTTGACAATATGAAACAGGTGTAACAGGTTTGTAACAAATTTAGGTAGTGGGGTTGAGTCTCTGCCTCCCGAACTAGGTCCAAGCCTGTGTCTCGGGAGTCAGTGATTCCTCCTAGGTACATTTGACCTCTCAATTTAATAACAATAATAGTATACACGTAGCAATAAACTTTCTTAAATAGGGATATAAAGCAAATGACGAAAAGAAAATAAAGAAAAGAAGTATACAAACAACAACAACAACAAATACTAAAAGAGAGAAAATAAGCCAGCTAATAAGTGTAAGTATGTGTGTAATTGTGGTTAAGTTAGTGCATGTGCGTGTTCGTGTGTGTATGGTGTATGAAGTGTGTATGGGGGAGGTGTGAAGTTAGAGGGAGTGTAGATAATGCGGTTAGTAACTATGAATAACTTGATATTTAAGGAGGAGAGCAATAGCTATTTATGGGTTACTTCAAGCATGATAAGAGGTTCTCGGTTTCCTGATATGATAGAGATTGTAAAAAGGCATTTAGTTTTGCTTTACAGTTATAGGAGTTTAAAGGATATATATTTAATTGTTTATTAATTTTATTATCAACACGGGCACTCATCGATATGTATTGGCTGGTTGCAAATACTGTCCGATAGGGAAATTATTTTATTAAATTTTTTTTGGTGTTTTTTAAGTAGTCACACTCTTCTTCCTCGCATTATCCCGGCATTATTGCCACGACTCATGGGAGCCTGGGGTCTGCTTTGACAACTAATCCCAAGAATTGACGTAGGCACTAGTTTTTACGAAAGCGACTGCCATCTGACCTTCCAACCCAGAGGGGAAACTAGGTCTTGTTGGGATTAGTCCGGTTTCCTCACGATGTTTTCCTTCACCAAAAAGCAACTGGTATATCAAATTATATTTCGTACATAAGTTCTAAAAACTCATTGGTACGAGCCGGGGTTTGAACCCGCGACCTCCGGATTGAAAGTCGCACGCTCTTACCGCTAGGCCACCAGCGTTTTTTAAGTAGTCACACTACTATATATTTATATATTATAAATATATATAAATATATAGTAGTTTCACTACTTAAGAAGCGCTGTCCCACTACTATATATTTATATTTTTATAATATTAAAACTACTATACATATATATATTATAAACTGAAATTGATGTCTTATATTAAAGAAAAAGTGACGAAGCCCAAGGCCCGATGTTGAAAGCCGGATTCGAACCGGCGTCTTTAGCTATCGCGGCTAACGCCATGAACCCCTAGGCCACCTCGCCACGGCGGTACCCGTCCCAATTTCTCCACTATATGCCATATTACTAAGACTAGGCGTCTTTGACCAAATCTAGCAGTACTCGTTTGCCCTTCTATACGAATTCCTTACAGAATTAAGATATAGCGAGAGAGACAAGTGCAACCTATACACGACTTTGGGGGTTACACGAAAACGTTACGGCGCGTTACACGGGGGGGAGGGGGGTCAAAAATCTTCGAAAATTGTGTTACGTAATATTTGAACGCATAGCATAGCTTGTGTAGCATAAAGTTAAGTCCATAATTGTGACGTTTTCAACCAAAAGGGTACTTAATGTCGGTTGTCAATAAGACGCTATATCCATAAAGCTTCAATTTGAAATCAACCTTATCGACAACCGACAATGTGGCACCTTTTAGTTGAAGACGTCACAATTAACAAAAATAGAAAAATAAGCACCTTCCGAGCTCCCGCACCAGAGGAACACGAAGGACCGCGGCTGAGCGATCTGCTGCAGGTCCAAGGCGAGTACATCAGGCCAACGCCAGCCAGCACCCAGCGGAGGCTCTACTAGTACCACATCAAATTTGCTGCCCATCTGCTTTAAGTCAAATGTCTGCAACATAACACACAGTATCTTCAGATACAACTGTTAAAACATTTTGTCATTTTCAAACAACTGTAGGGAGTATTACTGCAATGTTCTGCCGCCAGAGTGTAGTACTAGTGCACATCCTAAACCATAGAGCAACTTATACAAGGTGGCTACAAAATAAGTGCATTCCCATTGCCAGGGAGATTTTGGGATTATACTGAGCAACTTTTACTATGGGACCAACCACGATTCACGAAAAAAAAATTTACCCTCCCATAGAAAATGGACCAGCCACAATGTATGAAACAGACAAACATTTTTTCGCGATTTCGGGGTTGGTCCCATAGTAAAAGTTGTTCAGTATAATCCCAAAACCTCCCTGGCAATGGGAATACACTTATTTTTAGCCACCCTGTATACATACTATGTCTTAAACAGTTTTATGACAAGTTTTCACTATGACATTGATGCATCAAGGCAGTTTGTTTACAGGTGGCCTACCGCGACACGCGAAAATCGGAATATCGTTATCTGCCTCTCTATCGATCGAATATGCAAAAGTGATAAAGAGGCAGAAACCGAACTTTCGATTTTCGTGTTTTGCGATAGGCCCTGTGTTTGTGCTAGAGACGCCCTCTACTCAAGAGTTTTACGTAATATTCCCTATTGCTTAAAATTGATGATGGATCCTTAAATACTTAAGTATACTTTTGAGTTTTGCTCCAAAAAAGGACTCCACAAAAGACTCAAAAGATTGTAAAGACATTAACTAGTGCACCGTCAGTGAACACTTTCAAAAAAAGACTAGATACACATTTTAGAACTTTGAAAAGAGCAAAATACACGCATCAGCTCCAAGAGCTGCTAGTGTATGAAATAAATAATAATAATAAATTAAATCACAGTTTCATGAAATTGAGTTTTCTTCTAGTTTAGACTCAAGACTTCAATGTTAACTAAATCTAATTTGATTTTAGGATATGGTTGTAACATTATTTGCTTATGGCAGTGCGCCTTTGAATTGGTATTCATTATACTTGAGGTTACTTATTTACTGCTTACTGCTAGCCTTTCTCCGCAGACGTCTTGTCTGGTTGCTCTTGGCATAGGCCTCTGCCATATTCCTCCAATACTTGAGGTTACATACCTTCAAATCACACTTCAAGTACATAGGCGGCGTCGCAGTCTGAGCAATCAAGTCATCTTTCAACTTGATGAGTTCCCGCAGCTTCGGGTATTCCTCGAAGCGGTCTGCGAGCCCCACGTCTCGGATGAAGTTCTGCGGCCGCTGGCCAGTGTCTACGAAGTGTTGGCAGTAGTCGTTGTGGGGGTTGGAGGATTGGGTGCCCTGTAGGTTGTTAATACATGTACACTCGCTTTTGCAAAATTCTGTTTTTTATATTGAATTTTTAAGCATTTTAATCAAAGGCAAAGGCACTGTAGTGCGTCAGGCATGTTCGCCGAGGCGCGAACGTACGACTTCTATGCCATTAGACGGAAGAGAGTGGCCTCATTACTCCGACGTGTGCGCGGCAGCACTAACAGCATGCTGGGGGCGTTAGCTGAGCGCCTTGACTGCCCGCTCATTAGGTACTGGACAGAAGTAGTCATTGGTAGGTCTAAGTAGATATAGGTTACTAACATAGTATTAAGGCTAAAATGTTACTAACAAAATATGGATCGCTTTTGATCTGAAATAAATAATTTTTATTTTATTTATTTTAAAGGCCATGAAAAAATTCTAACGAAAAATAGACTATCAGCCTAGCAGCAGACTTCTTCCAAAACCTTAAAAGGTAAAGCTGGTCTTATAGAAAGAAAATCATGAAAACATGTCTAATTTTCAGTTGTATATTGTTGCAACGAAAAAGGGAAAAATTCTTCCATCTCAAGTTTTATCCTCTTTCAATTTCCTGGCTTTATCCTGGCCATATATCTTCGATCATTGTATGTATTTTGAGGTATAACATTCACATATTACCATTCACATAGTGCCATTTCGTGGCACTTTTTCTTTTTATTTATGTTTCTCTGTTTTGTATAACTTTCTATTTGTGTGTGCTAATTAATAAATTATTTCTATTCTATTCTATTCTATATTAGACCAATGGACGTAACTTATTGGTAGATTTGTTCTATTCGAGTGGCTGCAAAGTTAGCATAGACAGGCTCCAGCTGTTTAGTAGTAGTAAACCCTTTATTGTACAAAAATACATATTAAAAATTACATGGTACAAATAATAAGATGTACAAAGGCGAACTTATCCCTTTGAGGGATCTCTTCCAGTTAACCTTTAAGTAGATGAGAGGAGAATGTGAAAAGAGGGTTTAGCGCCTATTGTATCCTCTAGGATACACCCGGGTTACGGCATTTGATTAAATTTTCTACTGTAACTACCTGACCGCATTAGAAAAATGATGGGTTTCCAAAAGTGGGTGTAGGCACAAATTGGTTAAATTGACTATGAGTGTTTTAAACTATGAAAAAAAAACATTGCTTGTTTGCTCACAATTATGTGTTTTCTGTTCCTTGTAGGGTTATTTTAGTTCCAGATAAGTCACATACAATTTTGTATTATCTAAGAAGAAAATGTTTTTTTTTTCGATTTAAATACAGGTTCCAATGTAGGCATTTACATACTCTACGATTCAGTATGATTATTATAATCTCCAATCGAACAGTACACATATCTTTATCCATGTACACTTCACAAACCTTAAGAAAAGTGGAAGAGTCTGTGTACACCAAGCCATCAGGTTGTTCCTTACTGGTAGGCTTGTCCTCCGCGCCTTCAGACACCGCTAGCTTCTTCGCCGGCACATCGCTAGAGGTCCCTAGAGCCTGCCTCAGCTCACTCACACTCGAAACACCAAGCTGGAACCCAGAATTACCGACTAAAGTTCACCCATAGTCCAGCAAAAATATTTAGAGGTTATGTATAGTCCACGTACAGTTTGTGCTAAAAGTTTTTTTCTCTTTTGAGAGCGCTCGCGTAATTCCTTTAATTTTTCACTCATATTTGTTGCTATGTCTGTTTAAAATTTAAAACTTCGACTCGACACGGAGTCGGCGTCATTTCTGTTTGATTTGACAGGTAGGGTGACGTTTCGAAACCGGTCCCACAATTCCACAACAACAAGTTGCATTGTGCATTGTTTCTAATCAAATCGTGATGCCCTACTGTCTGTCTGTAAAATTTTGATAAATTCTATTCGCTTACAAATGGCAAATGTACTGTTTAAATAGTAGCTTGGATTTTAGTAATATTAATTACAAAATTTTATAAATTGTTACTATTACAAAATATTTACAAAAGAGCTGAAGCTTAATTTCAACTCCGCAACTATATCTTCGGTAGTATAGTGGTAAGTATCCCCGCCTGTCACGCGGGAGACCGGGGTTCGATTCCCCGCCGGAGAGACTCTTTTTGCATTTTTTTCTCCGCCTTTTTTAGGGTTCCGTACCCAAAGAGTTAAAACGAAACCCTATTACTAAGACTCCGCTGTCCGTCTGTCACCAGGCTGTATCTCATGAACCGTGATATCTAGACAGTTGAAATTTTCACAGATGATGTATTTCTGTTGCCGCTATAACAACAAATACTAAAAAGTACGGAACCCTCGGTGCGCGAGTCCGACTCGCAATTGGCCGGTTTTTTATTTTATTTCTTATCCTATTCATATATTTATTTCGGTTTTGCTTTACGATATTTGGATATATTGCATTTATTTTACTGTATCTTGATCGTTGAAATACTTAAAACGCTACATGAGTACACTACACCTATACTAATGTTGACTGAAAAAATTGATAATATTTGAGGATATAGGGCCGTGTACTGGGTGAATGTGAATAGGTAATGAAGCACAAACAGTGAAAGGTATAAAAATAAAAACATTTTATTCTTTATTAAATTAATACAGAAGAGACATATTTCGATCAGAGTAAAACATGTTATCCATCTTTGCATTCTAGTATGGAGTAGTATGACCACATTTTATACAAAAATAATGTAAACAAAATTCTTCCAGGTAAGTAGGTAAGTAGGTTGAACAGTTAAAGGCCAGGCCAAACGGATGTGAACGCAGCACGCCTTATGACTCTCTATGAAATACCAAATTACATCGCATTGCGTACCGCATTCGTTTATCGATTTTTCAAAAAAAAAAAAAAAAGTTTAAATATATATATATATATATATTTAAACTTATTTTTTTTTATATATATATATTATATGTAACCTACAAAACATACAATTTAAATATAAGCTCCAATAACATACATCCCCTCCAGAAAACCTATTATAGTTGGTCTAGCAAATCTTGTCAGTATAAAAAGGCGCGAAATTCAAATTTTCTATGAGACGATATCCCTCCGCGCCTACATTTTTTAAATTTGCCTGCGGATCATACGATTTTATGGAGCAACGAATGGGGTTGGCAACTATCAAAGGTTTGCAGAAATGGCGCCATCATAGCTTGCCCCTTTTTCTATGAGATTTGGCTTAAAGGGCTGGCATCCAGAGCATTAAAAAACCAAAAATTGACACAATTCTAGGGATTGACAGGGCAAGCTATGCTGGCGCCATCTGCTAAATATTTCGACCGGCCAATCCCATTTCATCGACCGATCAAATGCTGCAATGTATCGGTAAAGATAAATTGGAGGGGCCGGGCGATAAGCATGCTGTGTGCATCGGCCTTTAATTCTTAGGAACAGCAGATTTGACTTCGTCTAGTAGGTTCGGCGAATTGGGTGCCACCCGCACTCTGAATATCGGTGGCAGGTCCGGCTTCGAACCCGGGACTGAAGACATCGTTATGTTTTTGCACTCTTCAGCGGTGAGACAGCGGCCTGAAAATCATTGATGAAGTTCGGTTGAAATCATGACCAGATGAGATTCAAGTCAAGTGGGTCAAACACATAACTGTGTTCACGTCTTTCCTGTAGACATACATACCCAAAAGATAAGGGTTATAAAGGTTAAACCCTTATCCACATGAAAAGGTAGGTACTTCTTTTATTTGGATAAGTATGATAAAATCATTACCTTCATGCCAACAAGCTGTTAACTATGGTCCAAAGGAGAGAAAACTGTACAGTTCTGACGAACACACAAGTTTATTTGTCTGTAGTTCTGTACCTATTTAGATTAGTTGTAATTTAAGTTTTTATTTATTGTTTTTGACATGTTTTTGTACGTTATATATGAATAAATGTATTTTTTACATATAGGATGTTCGATTCCTATTAGTTGTAGGTAGTAGGAATACTAGAAATCCTCAGATTCAAGTGACCAATCTTTCAGTGCCACTGCCAGCCAAGCTGGCAACGCCATGGTCGGTCAGGACACGTATTTGAGTCTAGTCTAACAGTCTTACCAGTAGTGGTGTCTCTCAGGAAACCAATCTTGCAATGGCAGCCGAGCTGGCAACGTCGCGGACGGTCCGGACAGGTGTTCGGGCCTACGCAGAGGATCTCACACCCGTAGCGGCAGACGTATTCTTCATTGGGGCTTGTGCAGGTCTCTGAAATCAGTTTAGCTTTGGTCTGGAGTCTAAGAAAACGCCAGATCGAAATAAGGACTACTTTCTCCAAAGCAGGGGCCTCCAAACTTTTCGTTACGAGGGCCACGGCCTGTCTTCGGCAATCTCGCGTCCATTTCACGGGCCAAATATACCTATGGGCTTTCGGCCACGAGCCTGCTCGAAGGCAATAGTTTGGAGGCCTTGCTCTACGCATAACTAAGGTTGTGTCTCCTAGCTAGTCAGTCTAGCTACTATAAGGACCGTGCGCGTTGAAGGGTTTGCCATCTTGTGGCCTGAATCGGAACCATAAACATGTACATCACATGTACATTGACACTTCACGCCAAAGCAAGTGCTGCCATCTTGTGGGCTACTTTGGAAGCATAAACTACACATTTACGCTTCGCGCCAAAAATCTGACGTCTCCCATGCTGCCCCCTACAGTTTATGCACGCAGGGAGCGTGCACGCTCCCTTATTGCTAGGCTACATGAATAAAGTATATTTGAACATTTTGAACTTGAACTAACTAGTAGTAGTAGTTTATTGTACAAAAAGAAACATAAAACAGGAAAAACACACATCATTTGTACAAAGGCGAACTTATCCCTTTCAAGCCTTTCAGGGATCTCTTTCAGTTTAACTAGACTCGCCGAAGGTTGATCTAACGCTTGTATGCTAAGTACTTCTTATTATTAGGTAAAAGTAAGTATAGAATAGGTTCCTCGTATATAAACTTTAAAAACGGAATTAATTCGTGTTTTTTTGGATTTATCACTTGGACAATAGCTTTTGCAAGTATGGGTATGGATCCATCAACCCATTTCGAAAACAAAATTACCGTTTTCCTTCTTGAAAATGCGCCTTATGTACTCTTATTCTCCAATTATGGGGTAAATGTTAGCGTTACCTCTCATTGTAATAAATGTTTTGTACGGTCTTATTGGAAGCCAGGTTCCGTTATTTTTACATAACGGTCAAAAAGTCCAATGATTTTGAAGATAAGAAGCTTTAACAAAAGATCCGTAAACAAATAGAGGATTAACATCAATATGAGATTTATATATCCGTACGTAGTAACCCACGCAAAATTCAACCTACAAGGTATTTTGTCAACAAAAGTATTTGCTTTTCGCCTTGCAGTTTTAAAGGTTTTTTTTATCGCATAAGGGCATGACGAATGGTTGACCAAGATATGCCAACATATAGCACCCACATGATGACCCGAAATGACGAATAGGTACAATGTATGCCGATACGAATATATGCGAATATAGATTGAAATATAATAATAAAATAAAATTCTTCGAATCGGTTCATGGTTGGTCGGATAAATGTAACCTCGTAACTATAACTTGTGTTATTAAGGAAAGCAGAGATAGAGAAAGAGAGCAAGGAATTTACTAACAAAGTAAAAGGTTCTACAAAGTTACGCGGTGATCACACTGATGTGGATCTGCACGTCGCTCCGGTGTCTAAGCGAGATATGCTTATGCACGTAAGTAGGTTTAGAGCAATGTTCTGCTCACACACCAAAGCAGCGTGCGGATCTGAATGTGAAGACCGCCTCATCTAATTCCGTACGTGGCTCGCAATCCCTCTGTTGCACGCAGTGTCCGCTATAGTGTCGCACCAGGGGAGGCCGGCAGAGGCACCCGCGGGTGCACACGCCTGGACAAATGGGTGAGGGCGCCCAGCAGCTCGGCTCGCACCAGCCACAAGACAGGAACTCCTCATCCGGAGCGCAGTCTTCGATGGAGGGATCGTTTCCGAACGTCACCTCGGCTGTAGGGCAATGTTAAATCGTTACAAACGGCCATACCGGACCGCGTCCTTGGTGCGGTCCCTTGCACGTTCGATCGTGGTCCGCCGTAAGTACGTCGGTTAAGGGCCCAGCTATAAGTGAGAGCGAGAAATATAAATGTTGACTTGTACAAACTCGCGGTTTTATACTAAGCTGCGAAGACAAAGATGATGTGTATAATATTTAACTGGAATACTTGCTTGAGTGCTTATCACATGAATTTGCATTTTATTTTTTTATCTTACTTTATCTATGCGGTATTCAGCGCGTTTGATTGTGCCTCATTTTTAACCGACTTCAAGATTTCAAAAGGAGGAGGTTCTCAATGCGGTTGTATGTTTTTGTTCTATTCAAATCGGTGCAAAGTTAGCTTAGTTAGACGTGGTTAGACGGACTCCATTATCCATCCATTATCATATGCTATTTGGCAGAATAACTCTGCATCCATGGTCAAGCAGTACATTAAAAAAATTGTGAGCTATCACTGTCAGTTTGACAGTACCTTGTTTTAGGTTAGGTTTACACTAAAAATAAACTAAAACTATGTTAAAACTACTGTAAATATTTGGTTTTGAATATGAATGATCAAGAAAAGCTGTTCAAATACTTGGAAAGTGTGGAAAAACTAGCAGAGGAAATATTGAGTGACCGAAGAGAGATAGTATTATTAGACAAACGAAGAAATCAAAACCGAGAAGCGTTGCGGGAGCTAACGAAATCATCACAAAATAAACATTGGGTCACTGTCGGTTCAGTGCTTATCAAATACAACGATAAAACTACCAAGGAACTTCTAGAAGCAGATCAGATGCAGCTAAATATTGATATTAATAAACTACGCAGTGAATTAAAAGTGAAAGTTAATAATTTGAGAGATTTGGAGATGCAACCAGCGGTGCCTGGGCTTATGTTGGTGCCTATGTCGCAGAAGGAAACTGCTGCTATGTCAAATGCGGGACTTTTCTCACCTACGTGATGAAGCTTAAATGGAACTGAATTGTAAATGTACCACTATAATTATAAATAGTATTACTACTCAACATTTTTATTTATCTACTGAATAATCCTTAAGAAATCAAATTGATGGTAAGTGGAATGAGTGGTTAAATAACTAGAACACTAAGAGCCGGTAAGGTGTTTTTGTCCTAGATTCCCAACACAATTCCTTTTACCAAATCAAAATAAATTATTCACTGAACATTCTCTTCGTGCGTTGTACGTCATAAAACGTCATCATTGGCAAAATCCCTCCTGCCAAAACCCACAAGAGGGGAAAGCCATATAAAAAGAAAAAAAGGGCCGGTACAGGCGGACTGCAACTTGTATGGGAACTTTGCAGTTGGCGTGCAGTCAGCATGCACTTCCCATACAAATTGCAGTCGGGTTGCAGTCCGTCTGTATCAGCCCTGAAAGAGCAAATTATAAATACTACAGTAATGGAGTGTTTGTTATTTTCTTGAATGGAAAAAAATTAAAACTTGTCTTAAAAGTAAAAAAAAAGAAATAAAAAGTATAAAGAAAAAGTAAATTTATACTTTCTGTACATTTTAATTGAATTCAACTGAATTTTAACAGTACCAATCACTAATCCCAGCCCGGCTGATATCAAACTAATCACAGAGAACTCGATAGCAGCTCTACTAATAGATAAAAACAGTGAGTTCAGTCTTTAAGCCATTTATAAATGATATCACTAAAAACTGGTATACTTTCAGAACTTGATAACCTCAGTGTGTCTGTCTGTGTGTCTGAGGCCCTACTGCAAAGAAAATCTAAATTTCTTCGAGTATATTCGTCTCTCTATTGCCCTTGCAATTCAAGCAAACAGGAATTTGGAATTTTGTTTTTCACGGTAAGGCCTCTTTTAATAATAATAATAATAAAAGACGTTTATTCAAGAAGTTGTAACATAGGTACATAATAAAAGTACACGATAATAGTCTTAAGTTTCAAATGAGGTTTTCTTTTACTGTTTCGTTTTTCTGAATGTAGTCTTTTGGATAAAAGGTTCTTGTTTAGTTTTTAATGCATAGCAGGGGTTCGAAACTCTTCGCTTCGGGCAAACTTGGCTATGTTCGGCTCAGCATTGCTCCGAGCAATTATTAGGGTTGGCACAACTTGACGTCCCTTTGCGTGCACGACCACAGATAAGATAATGACTTGAATTTTGACAACCCTAAATAGCCGAAAGGGATAGTGGCATATATTAGAAAGGGACCGCATGATTCGTCCCTGAACCGCTGTCAAACTTCGGTTTTGTAGGAAGTTTGCTTTCTGTACGGTAGGACTATTATTTATTCTGTGCCCATTTCTTGTACCTTTAGGTTGTGCTCCCGGTACTGCTTTCCTAAACAAATTCAGTACCAGAACCAGATTTCCAATTCTTGCCATGCAAATTCACTACAGGAAGCATTCCCTGCTTGTACTGCATTTTCAGTATTTTTTATTCATTCTACACTATGTCTATGACTATGATTTTTATTTAGTCATAATGTAAACTAAGTTAATTAAATTATAATATTACAAAATTAAAACTAAAATTAAACCTAGAAATAAAATCAAAACAAACTAGAAAATATACTAAGAAGTAGTTGATTGATTGCTAATTCAGGAAATCAAATTTTAAAATATTGGTTTTCTATAATGGTATCGTTTTTATTTGAATTAGGCAAGTTGAACGAAATTTTATTTGTCTTTAATTTCTTTAAAATCTGCCAATAAAATGTTTAGTTATCTAGGTTAAGGTAGACCAAAAAAAGACCAAGGCCTACTGGTTACAATTGACGACGAAAATACAATGTTTGCTCCTCTGAAATAATCACAACTCTTGCTAATTTAAGGAAAAATAAGGATAGTACAAACCTTTCTATAGTTGCAGAAGATTTATTACTAAGTTTAGGTAAGTGAGGGAAACAAAAAAATATTTGTGAAATATATATTTCAATGAACAATAAATTAATATCACATTAAATATTATACCTACCGTCAGCTGCAAATACATACCTAAGCTATTTAAACACTTGAATCTTGACATATTTTTTTTTGTTTCTTATATTTATCGAGATATTATTTACATATTTTGTAGCCGACTGTATCTTTAAGTCTACCATAGTGTGCAGAAACATAGAAAGCGCAAAGTCTGAAATAAATTAAAACAAACTTATAACTCTTATAAGATCAGGTAGGGTATAAGCCCCTGTTTATCTGAGGCAAGAGACACGGTAATGGGGCATCATACAAGTGAAGGGTACACGGAAAGAACATCTCTTGTCACTTTATTCGGAAAATGAGATTTTCATTTCAAAATGTAGAGCTCTTAATGAACTATTGGTTATATCTTTTGCTACCACTGTATATAGGTATATGTAACACAACTTTTTTTTAGTTAAAAAAGACCTGGTCACGGAATTACCATACATTTTGACATGGTTCCAAATTATAAAACCGCGATTACTCAAAATGTTACTTAAGTGACTAGACATGTTCTTTCCGTGTACCCTTCAAGTGTTTTTTTCAGATGTCTGATCATTTGTTAAACATATTAGTAACAGGCTATTTATTACTTCCAGTGCAATCACATTCAGAGTACATTTAAAATGGTGTTCATACAATAAGTAGGCAGATTACAAGTTAATTATAGAACATGTAGTTGGGAAAATTAGCCTAAGCATCATCCAACAGAAGAAATATTTTCTGTAGTGTAGAAAATTAGTACAGATCTCTTTAAAACATACTTAAAATTTCCGATAGTGGGGGTGAGGAAATTTTTAGTATAAGGATATTAGGTCTGGTATAACATGGGTTGCCTAATTTCGAAGGGGGAAATATTGTTACTCATATTACTTGTTACTTACTATTTAGTTATTGTATTGTCTAGCCCGTATTTGAACCCCCAATACCGACCTCTCGGGCAGTCTTCCCTCTTCACACACTGTCCATTGGGGCTCTTAACAAGTCCGTCCTCACAGAAGCACCCGCGGTTGCACTGGGCGGGGCAGATGGGGTTGGGGTTGGAGCAGGTCTTCTCGCAGGGCTCGCAGTCTCTGTAGACCTGGCCAGGAGCGCAGGTCAGTTTGTAGGGCTTGATGTTGATGTAGTTTGCTGAGAAAAAAAACCATGTCGTTAATCACTAACACTTTATAGAAGAACTAGGTAGTTCAACTAATTTACACAAAACCTTTACAAATTATACCTACATATAAACCTTCCTCTTGAATCACGACCGGTCTGGCCTAGTGGGTAGTGACCCTGCCTGCGAAGCCGATGGTCCTGGGTTCGAATCCCGGTAAGGGCATTTATTTGTGTGATGAGGAGCACAGATATTTGTTCCTGAGTCATGGACGTTTCTATGTATGTATAAGTATTTGTATAAGTATTATATATATCGTTGTCTGAGTACCCACAACACAAGCCTTCTTGAGCTTACCGTGGGACTTAGTCAATTTGTGTAAGAATGTCCTATAATTTTTTTTTTTAAATCACTTATCTATTAAAAAAACCGCATTAAAATCTGTTGCGTAGTTTAAAAGATCTAAGCATACATAGGGACAGACATGCAGACAGAAAGCGACTTTGTTTTATATACTATGTAGTGAACCCCCGCCGCGTCTATCTGTTTGTGTGTATGTATGTTCGCGATTGACTCAAAAAGTACTGAACGGATTTTCATGCGATTTTCACCTATCAATAGAGTAATTATTGAGGAAGGTATATAATTGGTAATGTTTTGTGTAACCCGTGCGAAGCTGGGGCGGGTCGCTAGTTATGATATATGTAGAGCAGAGCTATTGATTGTAATAGTTGTGTTGTGTGTTAATTGTGTCTAAGAAAAAATATTGCCTCCGAGTTTAAAAGCTCAAGTAGATGGCGCTGTAC
This sequence comes from Cydia strobilella, assembly GCF_947568885.1. Lineage (NCBI taxonomy): Eukaryota > Metazoa > Arthropoda > Insecta > Lepidoptera > Tortricidae > Cydia > Cydia strobilella. The sequence continues at coordinate 1,989,247 of NC_086053.1, forward strand.
GGTATCATATGTTTTATGGTAACTTAATTGTCAAATGTCGTTACCGCATAATGTACAGTCAGCTGCAGAGATAGTTGACCCCCCTGCAAACAAATTTGTATACGGACTGTACGGAGCCGTACAGCGATCTACATATTAGGTGTCAAATTCAAAGCACGAGGGACTAGAAGCGAATTTGTAACTTTTTAAAACGCGAACCAGGTCTAGTTACACGTCTTATTCTTGGCAAACTTGGCACACTTCTTGTACGCCACACAGCTACCGTCTCTGTTCCTCACCAACTCTCCCTTACAGAAGCATCCTCTAACTCTAGAACACTGCGCGGGGCACATGGGGTCAATGGGGTTGTCACACGTCTCATTCTTAAACTTGGCACACTTCTCATACGCCACACAGCTGCCGTCTCTGTTCCTCACCAACTCTCCCTTACAGAAGCATCCTCTAACTCTAGAACACTGCGCGGGGCACATGGGGTTAATGGGGTTGTCACACGTCTCATTCTTAAACTTGGCACACTTCTTATACGCCACACAGCTACCGTCTCTGTTCCTCACCAACTCTCCCTTACAGAAGCATCCTCTAACTCTAGAACACTGCGCGGGGCACATGGGGTTAATGGGGTTATCACACTTCTCATACGCCACACAGCTGCCGTCTCTGTTCCTCACCAACTCTCCCTTACAGAAGCAACATCTAACTCTAGAACACTGCGCGGGGCACATGGAATTAATAGGGTTGTCACACGTCTCATTCTTAAACTTGGCACACTTCTTATACGCTACACAGCTGCCGTCTCTGTCCCTAACCAAGTCTCCCTTACAGAAGCATCTTCTAGTACACTGCGCGGGGCACATGGGGTTAGGGTTGCCACACGTCTTGTTACTTACACGCCTCATTCTTAAACTTGACACACTTCTCATACGCTACACAGCTGCCGTCTCTGTCCCTAACCAATTCTCCCTTACAGAAGCATCTTCTAGAACACTGCGCGGGGCACATGGGGTTAACGTTGTCACACGTCTTGTTACTTACACGTGTCATTCTTGGCAAACTTGGAGCATTTCTCATACGCCACACAGCTGCCGTCTCTGTTCCTCACCAACTCTCCCTTACAGAAGCATCATCTAACTCTAGAACACTGCGCGGGGCACATGGGGTTAATGGGGTTTTTACACGTCTTGTTACTTACACGCCTCATTCTTTAACTTGACACACTTCTCATACGCTACACAGCTGCCGTCTTTGTCCCTCACCAAGTCTCCCTTACAGAAGCATCCTCTAAAACACTGCGCCGGGCACATGAGGTTAGGGTTGTCACACGTCTTGTTGTTATTTGCTATTTATAAGTCGCTCAGATACTTACACGTGTCATTCTTGGCAAACTTGGCACATTTCTCATACGCCACACAGCTGCCGTCTCTGTCCCGCACCAAGTCTCCCTTACAGAAGCATCCTCTGGAACATTGAGCTGGGCACATGGGGTTAGGGTTGTCACAAGTTTTGTTGCAGGGTTCGCAAAAACGGTACTCTTCGTTGGCGGGACAGTCTTGGCGGGGTTCTGTGGTGTCTTGTTTGAGGGCTGAAGCTAAAGAAGTAAAAGGAATTATGAAACGTGACTGCAATGTCAACTGTATGGGTATAACTGCCAATCTCTCAGTTTAAACTCTAAAGGTAAAACAAGGTACCTTGAGATGTTAATTGGCACGCGTTAACTTCGTTGTCAAGATAACTACAAACTACGAACCCACGAATTTAACAACATATTAAATATCAAAATTAGGTATCTTGCAAGTATCAGTAATTACAGGGCAATGAATGAAATGAATGAATTGGCGCAAGACTTTTCGACAATCTGATTCTTGAAAATCGTGAACAGTAGGTAGTCTATGTACTGGTTCTCTATACCTATTAGTCTTGACGAATCAAGGATTTGACGGATGTCTGGCTTGACGAATCGGGGATTTGACGAATGGCTGACTTGACGAATTAAAGATTTGACGGATGTCTAACTTGACGAATCAAGGATTTGACGAATGGCTAACTTGACGAATTAAGGATTTGACGAATGGCTGCGAAATCTTTACATTAAGACCTGTAAACGTTACCCTTTTTTGCAAATAAAAATTATTGTATTGTATTGTATTCAAAATATCCAGTCCAGATCCATAACAAAAATGTAACGGACAATAGACATGCAAGGAAAATACTACTTACATGCTGCCGGACACTCAGACAGCTTCACACAATGTCCGGTACTGTTCCGGACATGATCGTCCTCGCAGTAACATCCGGTCCGGCAAACCGCCGCGCACGCCGGCGCCGTCCTGCACAGTTCTGTCTTTATTATTAGGTAACTTACATGTTGCCGGACACTCAGACAGCTTCACACAATGTCCGGTACTGTTCCGGACATGATCGTCCTCGCAGTAACATCCGGTCCGGCAAACCGCCGAGCACGCAGGCGCCGTCCTGCACAGTTCTGTCTGTATTATTAGGTAACTTACATGTTGCCGGACACTCAGACAGCTTCACACAATGTCCGGTACTGTTCCGGACATGATCGTCCTCGCAGTAACATCCGGTCCGGCAAACCGCCGCGCACGCCGGCGCCGGGTCCTCGCACGTCTTCTGGCAGCCGCCGCAGGACAGGAATCGCTCGTTAGGCCGGCACATGGTGGCTACTTGGCCTGTAAATTAGTTACAGTTCGTAAATTTTCTATGTATCTACAGTCTGACAAAAAAAGAGTAGAAATTAAATACTGGCAACACTGTAGCGTCGTCCCTTTCAAATCAATCTAAGAAAAACGGGACGACACTACAGTGTTGCCACTTTTTAATTTCTACTCTTTTTTGCCAGACTGTTATTAATTTTAGTACAGGTATTAAAATGTACACCAACGGCCGTAGCACGGTGGCATTTTTATCACCTGTCGCCATGCCTGTCACGTTCTAACAAGTAGGTACGTAAGTGCGAAAGTGACAGGCATAGTGCCATGCGATAAAAATGGAACCATGCTGCCACCGCAAAACATTCGCGTTAAGGTTACATTTGAATGGCGACTGCAGGAGCGACAGTTTTGAATGATTCACGGTTAGTTTCGCTAGACTTATATACAATACAAAACAATACAAAAGGTAATCACGGTCCATATCCCGATCAATATAAGTCTAGGCAACGCACAGTCTAAGCATATACATACTTACTTACTTTTTATTCTGGTTTAAGCCTTGAAAGTATGAAATAAATATTAGGTATTAATTTCATACCTATAGTAAGTTAAGTAGTAGGTAATTCAGCTCTACTGCTGTACTAAGTAGTTAAGGGACCTTTTCTAATTAAATCTAACGTTTAAGGGAGTGAAAGTAGAGTTGGAAGTCTTAAATTTCTACGCGGACAACTGTGATGGTTTTTTAATAAATTAAGAAAGTCTAGTCTGTCATCCCACTCACCCAGACAATTAAACTCAAGTTTGTCGAATGTCTAATTGTCTTTTCAAGTAACTAAGTATCTTATCATTCACGGTGACAACAAATAGTCCGATGAAGGAGACAATTTATCAAACAATGCCTCAGATTTCAATCATAGTCCGGTTTCAATTTCTCTCATTGTTCTGCCGAGTCATCTGTCATTTGGTGTTTATCGGACAATCAATGTTTACAGACGGACCGGTTGCGTGCTGTTACGATATTTTGAGATTGTGTGTAACCGGCAGATCCCACAGGCTAGGCGGTTTAGGTATTTTATATAAAAAATCACAACACAACAGCTCAGTCAAAAAAACCGGCCAAGTGCGAGTCGGATTCGCGCTCGAAGGGTTTCGTACCGTTACGCAAAAAACGGCAAAAAAATCACGTTTGTTGTATGGGAGCCCCACTTAAATATTTATTTTATTCTGTGTATTTGTTGTTATAGCGGCAACAGAAATACAATCATCTATGAAAATTTCAACTGTCTAGCCATCACGGTTCATAAGATACAGCCTGGTGACAGACAGACAGACAGACAGCGGCCAGGCAGCGTAATAGGGTCCAGTTTTTACCCTTTGGGTACGGTTCCCTAAAAATGTCCCCCCAAATAGCCAAAGTGGCGAGTGTGGCGACTGCGGTGACGCGCTCATGTTCGTAACTATTCGTGGGAGTTGTAACTATACGCGAAATGCAATCGATTTTATGCGTTTAGGTTATGCCGAAATGAGCTTTTACGTGCAGTCAAAAATAGCTCAGGTACAGTTCTCCGCGATTGGTGAGCCATTTAGGCAGTGACGGCCCGAGTCCTTGATCAGGGTAGAGCGACCTCGGGTTTTGGCGCTCTTCGTTGAAGCTTTTTACCCAAAAGCAAAACGAACCGTATTTTGGCCCGCGTCACACTTGCGTCTTTTAAAACTTTGTTTTCTCATTGGCCATTTTGGCGCCCCCCTTGCCATCCGGCGCCTAGAGCGGCCGCTCCACTCGCTCTACCCTAGATCCGGCCCTGCATTTAGGGTTCTAGCTAAACTGGTAGCGCAAGTATTAACAACCAAATTAGCTAGAACTCTAAATGGCATAACAATCGCGGAGCGTGATGGTACATAAATATTTCACTAGAAATAGTCTGGAATAAATAGCTCTACGTAAATATTCCATTTTAAATACCTAGGCTGAAATAAAGTTCTATATTTCGCATATAACTCATATAAGCATTAGATCAGTATTTTACTTACAAAAAAATCTAACTGCACAGACTTTGTAATAAGAGTGTGGAAATTACAATATAAACGCCCTATTTTTCTAGGAATCTGACATTTATGGTGGCACTGCCACACTCTGCCGCTTGTTAAGCGGTACCATCAATTACAAGATACAAGCCAGGCAATGTTTGGCATTGTTGAAGCAGTTGACGGTACAACGTTATTAGCTTGGTTATTATTTATTTATTTATCACATTAATCTAAAAGCAAATAATTATTCAATTAAAACTAAAACTAACTAAGAATAACAACTTATAAATAATAAAAATTTAAAAACAAAACTACTCTTAATAAATATAAGAAGCAGAGCCTCGGTAGAGAGTATCATTTCATTCCATTTGGAGTTGAAACTCTAGGTCCATGGGGTCCCAGCGCGCATAAGTTGTTTGCAGAAATCGCGAAGCGTCTGGTTGACGTAACTGGTGACCGAAGAGCTGGCGGCTTTCTAGCACAACGTATCAGCATTGCGATACAGCGGGGAAATGCCGCCAGCATCCTTGGTACAATGCCTCAAGGGCCTATTTTAGATTTAAGCTAGTTATTAATTTCGTTTACGTAGTACCACTTGTATGTAAATAAATAAAGGTATACGTCTCTTAATTAAAACACATCTAAATAAGGCCCCCGCGGCATTGTGCCAAAGATGCTGGCAGCATTCCCTCGCTGAATGGCAATACTTATGCGCTGCGAGAGAACGAGAGACGAGCTTTTTGCTTAGTTCTTTAAAAGTAACTTTTGCGGTTGGACTCCACGGCCCCAGTGTCTCGACACCAAAAACCTCAAAGCCAGCTTGGTTTGTTTCTAAAGGTGGTATTTCCACCTGTACAATTTCTTGGTCCAATGTGCCAATTGCGTCTTACACATTAAGCAAAATGTGTTTTGAAATGTTTATATGACTGTTTGGTTTTCTAAATAAATATTTAAAAAAACTGTTCATAACGTTAATTAGTTAATACTTATCAATGTCATATCAATCAAGTGATCTAATAACTTTCACTATCGTTGATCGATCTATGCAAATCCATGGAGGCGGTCATACATGCTACATAATACCATAGAGTAACTTATACTAGAGCGGTACTGTCATAGTAAATTTTGTAACCCCAGTAAATTCACTGCCATCTGTCGACACACTTTAAAACTAAAAATGAAGATTTATAAAAATACGATAAAATGTATTTAAATATGGATAAATGATTCTTTTAATTAGCATTAATTATTTTTATGATTTTGACCCATGTTCTTTCACTGATATGCGTTAAAATTGTTAAATAACAAACGAAACCGTCAACGCCATCTATACGACTGTAGGCCAAAACTAGTAGCGCCCTCTGAACGAGAATCAAATTTTCTTGATTTTGAGGCACGTTTTTTCCTTAAACTGTATCCATCTATTACGGAGTTATATCTATCTTTGATAATACATAATAATACCTACTACTAGATTACATAGGTACATATCTAGATAAACACTTTCACTGAAGACTTCCATTACACTGTACCTATCTAATTTGATTATTATCCGCTTTAAAATCTTGCGTTTTGTACACATAATCTAACGCGATTAAATCTCATTATTAATAAATTTTTTCCGATTTTTCAGCCAGGTGGCTAGCTCCTGCACCATTATAGTTTTATAAATATTTTATTATATCTCTAGTTTACATTTTGCTACACTATCGCATTGGGCAACTGTTATGATAGCTGTATCGATTATCAATAAAAAAATAAAAAAGCTTAGACCTAATAGCGTCGCGTCGCGGATTTAATCACATTAGAGGTTAAACCCGTTAATGACGTTAATATACTGATTTAAACTAACACGATTTTCACTCATAATTTTAAAACTAATACGGGACTTAATCGCGTACAAACTTACGTTTATTTATGGCCTGACGTTTCGAACGTCAACGTCAAACGTCAGGCCATAAATAAGCGCAAGTTTGTACGCGATTAAGTCCCATGTTAGTTTTAAATTATCCGTTTAGTAATTAATAATATAAGAAGACATTAGAAGAGTATTTCTGTACAGACAGAAAGTCCGTTTAAGCTAACTCTACTGGTAACTCCGGGTTTAACCGGTTGATCTCGAGTTAGTGATGGCTAACCCTAGATGGCGTAAGTGGCCCTTGTGTAGAGTTAACTTGGTCCGACTCTATATTCGATTCTAATATGTACAACTTCATGGACAACTTTAGAGGAACGTAAAAAAAGGTTTAATTACTGGATTGCAGCACCTAATTTCAAAATTGGTACTTAAATTAATTAAAAAATGTCGTTCCTCAAAATTTGTCCTGAGTGTTATAGTAGGAAATTTAACCCTTAAATGCATGATTTTTTGTATAACTTTTTAATAAATTGAAATAGATGTGTCATGCTGTATAAAAGTAATAAATGTGATTTTGGATAGCTGCATATTGAGCCACGGACCATCAAATATACGATGCATATATACATCATTATGCATTTAAGGGTTAATGTAGTGTCCCGAAGTTTCAGATTTCATAAGTATAAATTTAGATACGATAGTTTTTATTAATTCATTAACCCTTACCTTACTCCTTTTTCTATAACTACCATTGTACCTAGCTTTAAGTGTTTAGTGAGTAAGTTCTTTTTTGTAACTGAGGTGGCGCTGTTTGTAGAAGGTCTTTACAATAAATGTATTTTCTTTCTTTCTTTCTTTCTTTCTTTCTTTCTTTCTTTCTTTATACTCGTAACTTCCAATGTTCGTGTAGGTACATACATATACACCTAGAGACTTTTGCATCTCTAAACAATTTTAGTACTTCTGTTATTTGTATAGTTTTTATTAGTTTTTTTTTCTTGTGTAATTTAACATTTATATTTATGTAATTGTTTTTTGTAATTTTGGGTTAATTTTATTGTTTGTAAAAATTGACATGTAAAAGTGCCCCTGTGGCCTATTTGCTGAATAAATGTTTGATGTTTGATGTTTGATATCGCGTAATAATTTTTGATGAGCATAAAGGTGACTGTCCATTTGTAACTGCCGCTGCACTGCAGTTGCGACGTTACGCGGTGCCGCACTACTGTAGCAGCACGACTGCGGCTGTTGCGGCGTGCAGTCGCGACAGCGTTCGTTAATGGCTTGTCAATGTCAAGTCATATAATGTCAGACGTACAAATAAAATACTAATTTACTTTTGTATTTTTTACGTGAAGAAGCGAGTGACGATAATGCTACATGCTACATGAAAAAGAAGACCAGTTTGCCTTTCTACAATAGTCAGAGTCCGACGAAGGCAGCTACGCAATATTAATAAAAAATCCGATATTTAATGGTGATCCTTTATTCAGATAATATTGCCGATTAAATGAAAAGCAATTCAACATTGAATGAGACTTAATAATTGACGAAATACAATCAAATTACTCAAATAAAATAATGCAGAGGAAAAATTATTCTTAACATTAAGGTAAGTTCACAATGTGAAATTTTCTTCCCCATCCTCTTGCCTAAATGCGTGACCACCAGGTGACCACCGCACACAACAATCCGATGCGATAAATAAAATTATTTGTAGGAGCTATAAGTAATTGCGCAATTTACACTTCATATTGTCAAGTTTCCTATTTGAAACTGAAACACAAATTAAAATCCCTCTTGTGTTGCAGGTGTCCATGGGCGGCACGGCACTCTTTATGATATGACCGTGTATCCATATAAACCTTGACGGGCGAGACAAGAAATCCTTTATGAAGAAAGCTATTGCCCTCACCTTGGCCGATAAAAAGAACTTCAAATAAATTAATTTGAATAATAAATGGTTTCCTCGTGTTGGTGTGATGAAAAATTGCGTGTTGCACTGTAACAAAGTTTGTTTAACCCTCATGCCTTAAGACCCCCGCAACTGTCAATATTCTAAATTTTAAACCATTCGCTTCTCTCGTGGTTAAATTTTGTATCCTTTCGTATGTTTGGATATCAATATATTACCAGGAGGTATTAAACAACATCTTTGCTCCTTGTAATAAAAATTAATGATTGCTTCGTTTATTTAGCTTAGGAATGGCTTTGCAAATTTTGCAATGACAAAATTAGAAAGTGTCGCCATAAACGACATTATATAATATGATATTACGACTAGAGTTGCCAGGAATATTCGGCAACTATTCGGCCTATTCGGCCACTTTGCCGATTATTCGGTATTCTATTTGCCTCTCTATCGCTCGTGCCCTGTCGAGCTTATAGCTATCCTCGCAAAACTACGAAAAATTAAAAGAACAGTTTATTTAATGAATTTATCATGAAATGATAAAAAAAATCACGTAGGAAAATATAGCTTGGCCAGGATTACGGAATATTAAGTAATATAACTTAGTTTTATTGGATGTATATACTATAGTAACTACATCCAACTCCAACCGTAATTTGGCTGAAATCAGGGTAGCAAAAATACAAATGCAAGTTACATCATATATTTTGTAAGTGATTCGATTCGTAAGGAAATTTGATTCTTAAAATTGTAACAAGCGTCCACTGTTAACCCTTAAATGCATAATTATGTATATATGCATCGTATATTTGATGGTCCGTGGCTCAATATGCAGCTATCCAAAATCACATTTATTACTTTTATACAGCATGACACATCTATTTCAATTTATTAAAAAGTTATACAAAAAATCATGCATTTAAGGGTTAAGGACGCTTAGCACCTTGTGGATTATTTCTACCTATTTGTTACCATTGGTTAGATATTGTATTACATGCCAATTTTGCTTAATTTATTTGATAAACATAAATCTTAATATAATATAGAAAGAGCATAATACAATACAATAGGTATTAATAATAAATAACATAATAATTAAAACTAATAATAAACTAAACATCTAATATGCGCCTCCACCCTGCATCGTACCCGGCTCAAAAGTTCCCATGATGCCTGCAGCATTCCCTCGCTGCACTGCATTTGAGATCTTTTGAATCAGGTACATTTTGCTAATTATAGGTATTCTGCTATTTCAGGTCATCACGTGTGGTCAGGTCATTTCCTTTTTAGATACGGCTGTGGGATATGTACAAATTTCTAGAGAAGGCGGAGAATGTAAAGTTATAGCAAGAATAGTGCCTGGGCATAGATTTAATAACAAACTATGCAATTATTTTCTGGCTCAACAAGAGTAGAACCTACATCAACTTCAACTGAATGCTAATAAACAAAGCCCTCATTGTCAACCTCACGTGCAGAACATGTTGAACATATAATGTATACACTTTTTTGGGAAACAGGTTTTTCCTAAATTAATAAAAAAGTAAAAAATAAGTGTTTTATTTTTCACAACTCTTTATTAACTTTAGTTTTGTCCGCCATGATCATGATATCAGCAGCTTGAACCTTGAACTGCAACTTGTACCTGGAAATTAGAAATTATCTTTTCAGTTTCATCAAATAAGTTACATACTCGTATATGTATGTCTGTTTATTGAATTTAACTTCAAAGCAGTAAAACGGAGCTAGTAGGGCACAAGCTGTGTTAAACGGTTTGTCTTTAGATATTCTGGCCACATCATCACAGAAAATAAATAGGTTAGTGATCCGACCACAAAAATGGACTTTTAAATATTCGTAGTAAAATAATATTAATTTTATACTTACATCGACGTGATCCTCACAGCAATAATGTGGTAACAACTTGAAGTATTCCATTCCACATTTACTTCACGACAACACCGTCTTTCACGTAGGTCTTCGCGGACTATTATTTTTGTAAATCATTCCCACGAATGGGAACAACGTTTTTGATATATTAAGCAATCAGAATCTACTGTTTAGGGTGGTTTAGGTATCAAAATTATAAATCAAATCGTAAAAAACTAGCGGTTTAACTGAAAATTTTCATTATGACAATTGATGACAATTGATGACAATGACAACTTTGACGTGAGTGACGGATTTATTTACTATGGTTCGATAACTTTTATTATACGATGACTTTATTATATTCAGCCTCGCGAGAAGGTCAAACTAAGGTCATCAGTATATTTGTTGAAATATCTTCAATCTTCGATTATTATATCGCAGCAAATGTCGGAAACTGTTTAAAAACCTCATATCTCGAAATGGTTTTCGAAATAGAACATTAAAAAAAAAATGAACAATCCTAATTGTGCATATGAGTGATTATGAGGGTAGGCATAGAAACACGAGTACACATCAGCTGATAAAACTTTTTTTTAAATTATTAAAAAGTAAATATTTTGGCCTTAAATCAAAATTAAATTAATGTTTAGTTGATACTTTTTACCTACCAGCAGTTCTCTTTGCTAATTTCACTTTTAATAAGGTTGACACTGTTTACTGTGTTAAGTCACTTTCACTGCACTTTAAACTGACAATGAAGTCCATCAAGCAGTCCGTGGAGGAGATGTCTGTGAGCTTCAACACAAGGATGGCGGAGTTCCAGGCACAAATAGATATGGCTACTCCGGGGAGTCCCACCGTCTCTTCTGTTGCTGCGCAGTTTGAGGCTTTCCGATCATTTATAATTAAAGCCTTGGAGACACTTCAGCAACAAGTGGAGTTCCTCAGCCATCAAGTTGACAGCCTGGAGATGCGGTCGAGGCGCAAGATTCTCCTCTTTCATGGCGTTGCTGAGGAAGATGGTGAGGATACTTCGGCAAGAGTCGTGGGATTGCTGAGGACCCATTTGAAGAGCGAGCTCACAACTGATGACATATCCCGGAGTCACCGTATGGGGCGTCCTCGTAAAAACCAGACCAGATGCGTGTTAGTGAAGTTTCGCGACATTTCTCATCGCAACGATGTGTGGTATAGCAAAACCGCCTTGAAAGGAACGGGCGTGATTGTGTCGGAGTTTTTGACTAAACCCCGGCACGACGTCTTCATGGCTGCGCGTGAACGTCTCGGTGTTCGTAACTGTTTTACGCGGGACGGCAGTGTCTACGTTCAAGTTAAGGAAGGGGAACGCCGCTGCGTGTCGTCACTCGCTGATCTCGACTCCATCAAGCCGGCGCCGGAGTCCCAACCCGTCGTTAGTACAGCGGCGGTACCAGGCCCGGCTGCTAACAAGCCAGACAAAAGGGTGAAGCGTCAGGGAGCTATTAAGCCCCGTGTTTGAGGAATAGTGTTATTAGTTGTCGAGTAAGTTTCCTGTTTCTACATTTCAATTTGACTCTTGTTTTTGGCCGTGTAATATCTTGTGCGAATTTCTCTTTTACCCTCTTCTTACGTTATTATTTTTTACAACTTTACACTTCTGTCGGTTAATATTTCACCTATCGTTATAAATTTCTTGTTCGCTTGGCACTGACAGTAGTGATAAATGTCACAAGTGACACTTGACATGTATCAGTGTTGCCACTTACTAAATTGCGTTTTGTTGTTACTTTAAAATTTGTATCATATAATATTCAGTTACTGCTGGCGGGTCGTTGGAAATAATTTTAGTGAATTTGTTAGTCTTAGTTATTTTTTATATTTATTATTTTATAATACTTATTTATTTTTATATATATTTATCCATAAATGGCAAACTTTAACGATTCTAGCGAAAATAGTGACTTTGTTTCTGCTTCCTCTGATTGTGATGATAGCTTTCATAGCCTCCCTCCCTCTCTTCATGACTTACTTGACCAACAACTTTCTGACGTTCCCAAAAACTTTAATGTCGTGCATATAAATGCCCAAAGTATTCCCGCCCACTTTAATGATTTTTTATTAACTTTTGAACTAAGTCGTATTGACGCCATTTTGATCTCCGAGTCTTGGCTCAAGCCTTGCCTCTCGTCTACCTCTTATTCGCTGCCCGGTTTTTGTTTAATCCGTAATGATCGCTCTGGCAGAGGAGGTGGGGGTGTTGCTATTTATCTCCGATCCCATATCCCGTATTCCATTTTAAGTATGTCTGCTCAATCCCCTTCTGTCACCGCGGAGTATTTATTTCTAGAGTTGAGCCTATCTCACTCTAAAGTTCTTTTAGGTGTTTTTTATTCTCCCTCCCTTCAAGTTAATTACTTTGCGTCTTTTGAAAAGCTTCTTGAGGATTTAATGCCATCATTATTTTAATTATTTACAAGAACGGTTTACACCAATTACACTTGCAATTTACGTAATATCATATACCCATCATATTATTATGGGGGATTTTAATACATGTATTCTAAAAAATGACTCTCGCTCCAAGTCTCTTAAATCCCTTGCTGAAGCCTGCAATATGTTCATTCTGCCTTCCGGTCCCACACATTTTTTTCCTAACTGTTCTCCGTCGCTTCTCGACCTTACCTTTGTCTCTTCTGTAGATCATGTTGCAAGGTATGACCAATTCTCTGCGGACGCCTTTTCATATCATCATCTGCTCTTTTTGTCTTATAAAATCCGTCCCCCTAAGGCCAAACCTAAAATACTCTTTCAGCGCAATTTTAGTCGGATGTGTGTTGAAAAGCTTCGTGAGGATGCCTCGAAGTTCGACTGGAGTGGGGTGTTGGAGGCTGCTTCAGTAGATGAGAAGGTATCGCTCTTTAACTCTGCTCTAACTCATCTCTACGATGTTCACGCCCCTATACGCCCGGTAAAAATTAAGCACCTTCCTGCTCCCTGGCTTACTGAGGACATTAGGTTACTAATAGCAAAAAAGAATTTGGCTAAATCTAGATTCAGGGGATACCCTACAGACAAAAATAAGGCTAAGTACCATGCTTTACGGAATCGTTGCAGTACAATGTGCCGAGATGCTCAGAGGCGACACATTCACAATTCCGTAGAAAATGGGAACCCCGCCAAAGTTTGGAAGTTCTTAAAGTCACTTGGAGTTGGGAAGCAACCTCAAAACTCAATCAGTGATAGCGTTGACCTCGACCAGCTTAACCTGCATTTTTCTTCTTCTGCCACTTTTTCTGGGTCAGTTAAGTTGGACACCCTTAACTTTCTTTCAAATATCCCAACTCCTGACTATCCCCCTTTCTCTCTTGCTCAATTTACTGACAGTGACGTTAAGAAGAACGTAATAGCCATCTCGTCTAATGCCGTTGGAGTCGATAATCTGAGCCGAAACATGATCCTTCCCCTCATTGACCTCATAGCTCCTATTATCACCTGTATCCTCAATAGCTCCATTTCTTCTAATGTTTTCCCGTCGCTTTGGAAAGATGCCGACGTCATTCCTTTGCCTAAAAAATCCAGTCCTTCCGCCTTCTCAGACTACCGTCCTATTTCCATTCTTCCTTTCCTCTCTAAAGTTCTAGAGCGTCTAGTACATCAGCAACTTACTTCTTTTTTGAACAGACACGCACTCATGAACCCATACCAATCCGGATTCCGTACAGGCCACAGCACAACTACTGCTCTTGTAAAAATTACTGACGATATCCGGGCCGGTATGGATAATCGTAAGATCACGGTATTATCGCTTCTGGATTTCAGTAATGCTTTCAACACGGTTGACTTTGACATCTTGTTAGGCATATTGCGTTCACTTAATGTATCTCCTGCGGTAGTTGACTGGTTTCACAGTTACTTAGTAGGGCGTCGGCAGCGTATAAAGGCGGATTCCTATCGATCTTCGTGGTGCAACACGCTTGCTGGTGTCCCACAGGGCGGCGTGTTGTCTCCTCTTCTTTTTTCTATCTTCATAAACTCTATCACTTCCAATATTTTGTCCTCCTACCACCTTTACGCTGACGACCTTCAAATCTACTCTCAGGGCTCTGTTACCGATCTATCACAGACTATCTGCGCCATGAACACTGACTTGGAGAGTATTTTAAATTGGAGTAAACGTTACGGTCTCAAGGTTAACCCTACTAAAACTCAGGTTATAGTCATAGGTAGCTCAAAGCTCACTGCCCGGATTGATTTAGGTTCTCTACCTGCCAGGTAAAGAATCTCGGTGTCATGATGGACCAGAGTCTCTCTTGGGTACCTCAGGTGAATGAGGTTAGCAGGAAAATGTTTGCTGCAACTGCATCACTCCGCAGACTCCGTAATTTCTTGCCTTACGCCACTAAGATTGCGCTAGCTCAATCCCTCTTATTGCCCATATTAGATTATGCCGACATTTGCTATCTGGACCTTACGGAGGACCAGCTGAATAAGCTCGAGCGCCTCCAGAATCTCGGTATAAGGTTTATATTTGGTCTGCGCAAATTTGACCATGTGTCACAGTTCCGTTCTCAGCTCAAGTGGCTTCCTATTCGTCTTCGCCGTGATTCTCATGTTCTCGCCCTTCTCTATGGCATTCTCTTTAACCCCGCTACACCACCTTATCTCAAAGAGCGTTTCAAGTATCTCTCTTCTATCAGATGTTCTCAGACTCATATTCTTGCTTCTCCCTCATCTACTTCTAAATTTTATAATAGCTCTTTTACCTTCCGGGCTGTTCGGCTGTGGAATGCTTTACCAGTAGAATTAAGATTAGCTAAATCTCTCCCCATATTCAAAAATCAGCTAAAACTATACTTTCTATCTCTGCCTTAAGTTGCCATTTTATATATTGTATATATGCTTGTATAAATATATATTATATATATATATATATATATTGTATTGTATATTTATTTGTGTGTTAGGTTTCGTTTTAATACTTATATGTATAAGTAGTAATTGTAGTATGTGTGTTTGTGTTTAATAGTCTCCATATTTAGCTCTTTGCACTACCTGTTGACTTTTGTATGAGTTCTACATTTCCTGCTACCCAAAGGTTGTCTGGAAGAGATCGCTTTTTAGCGATAAGACCGCCTGTTGTTACCTGGTTCTATTTTTTCTTTAAATATTTCTTTGTAGTTTTACATGTATGTAAAATGTATAATTTTGGTGCAATAAAGAATATTTACTTACTTACTTACTTACTTGACAATAACACCGACGCGTTCAGGCCGCTGCAGTAGTGTCGGAGCAGTAACGCAGCTGCGGTTGGAAATGGACAGTCACCTTTATCATGTACTCGTAATTGGCGATGTTTATTTGTTTACAAACTTGGGTTTCGTTTTCCTTGTAGCTGAGTTTTTATTGCAGCAATTAAAACTCGACGAATTAATTGTCAGTAGTCAGTAAATTCACAGCAGGGTTTAAGTTTATATCTGTAAGTGCCAAAGGTCCCTTGTATTAAAGTTAGGGTTGAATGAAGGATGGATATTAAAATGTGCTACCAGTCGATCTACCTGATACTTAATAGCAATATTTTTAAAGCGAAACTCAAAAGTTTATTTAAAAAAAGGCATATTACTAGTATTCTGTAATAGAATTCGTAGCAGATGGTAACATTTAATCAAATATATTTATTATTAGGAATGATTGATATTGTATTAATTGGATCGTATTGTTTTCATTTTTTTTTCATATGTACTGGTAGTTTTATAATTTTATTTTAATGCATTATTTTTAATTTATTTATTTTTGCCATTACTTTTAATAAAGTGCCATTGCGACAAGGTTCTACAGCAATCATCAATTAAATCGGTTTAGTACGGTTTATGAAATGAAATGAAAATGTTAAATGTATGAAACTTTAGGCCTATTTTTAGTTCATTTTTGTATGACATATTTGTTTAAGGCTGTTTGTTTTCTAAAAAAAAAAAACATTATTTTCAGGCAACTATTGGCCCATAGATATAAAACTAACATACATATTATTATAAAATAGGTATATCTTAAAACTAAAAACACACAATTATGGCTGCGATGCAGTTCGCAACCCCGCAGTATTATGGAACCGGCCGCGGAACCGCCGGTACTTGACACTCTTCGGCCAAAAGTTTTGGCCCATAACTCCTCCTTGGTGAAGGTCGCTATAACGTATGAGTAGGTAATACCCACATTAACACTACAAGCGCAATAGTTAATTAACCTAGAATATTAACTAGGCGTTTCCTGATCCGGTTAACCTCGTTTTGAATAATTAAAATTCAAATCCTTAAGGGCTAAAGCTCATGTTCCTTTGAACTGAGAACTTAGTAACTTTTATAATGAGTTAAGGTTATGCTCTTTTCTGTGGACATCATACAATAAACGGACTTCAAAGCCTAATTTTCTTACTTTACCCTTATAGGTAAAACCCTGCGTATGTCAAAACCTTTTCTTTAGGGTTCCTTACCCAAAGGGTAAACACGGGACCTATGGACCCTACATCAGGCGGGCCGTATGCTTGTTTGCCACCGACGTAGTATAAAAATATATATATTACTAAGACTCCGCTGTCCGTCCGTCTGTCACCAGGCTATATCTCATGAACCGTGATAGTTAGACAGTTGAATTTCTCACAGATGATGTATTTCTGTTGCCGCTATAACAACAAATACTAAAACCAGAATAAAATAAATATTTAAGTGTGGCTCCCATACAACTCACGTGATTTTTTGCCGTTTTTTGCTTAATGGTACGGAACCCTTAGTGCGCGAGTTCGACTCGCACTTGGTTGTTTTTTTTATACCTATTATAAAACAGCTAGGTTAACGAAGCTTGTATGAAAATAAAGTTAGGTACGAACTTCCTATTTTAACAGTATGAAGAAATGTAAGGAGGTCCCGCCCTTCTTACAAATTGTAGAAAAAGAGCAATTTCTAAAGAGATGATCCATTAACCTACCTAATATTTGTTATTAAATCTACTATGTAATTCGTTTTAGCTGAAATTGGGTGTAAGTACCCTTTTAATGTTGCACCTAAATTGCTACAAAACTTACAATGTCTGCATGGCCATCAACACTTTAATTTTTTTTTAAATAATAAAAGAACTTACCTACAACACCGGCCGCTGCGCACACCAGCACACAAACAAGCAGACATGTTCGCTCCATCTCCGGCGCACTACTGAAACTGATCGTGTTACTGCAGTTGATATTATGCGCTTGCGCAAATCAGCCAGTGCGGAGAAGCGATCAACGGATTAGCTGTAAAAAAAGACTAGAATAAAACTTACTTATTAACTACTTTAGTAGGTAAGTTCCTACTTAAGGGGATCCCATGCCCCAATGACCTTCGATTTGAATCCCTTAGTTTTCTAATGTTTTTTGGAGCTTATCATATTAACAGCAACGGATTTTAGCAATATAGTATCCCATATTTACTTCAAAGTTCATTGTTTTCGAAATATTTGGCATCAAAGTTGAACAATTTTAGGCCAAAAAACTGGTTTTCTGGCCATAACTTTTGTGTTAATTAGTTTAAAATTAAAACCTTAGACAAATTTTTAGAGAAGTCTAAGACGAACCCAAATATGTAGATTTCGTATAAGTAAGATCTTTCACAGCAATCGAGATACGAAAAAAGTGTTTTTTTTTTGACAATGTTTTAAACAATAATAAATAAATAAGTATTCATTTTTTTCACAATCCGGTAGACAAAAATGGAGATAAAAGATTGAAGAACCGATAGCCGCTTGTCTTATAATTCTATATGTAGTGCAAAAGTAGGAGATACGATTCAAAACTTATCAAAAATCGATGAAAACCTCAGGTAGCCCCTTAACCCTTAAATGCATAATGATGTATATATGCATCGTATATTTGATGGTCCGTGGCTCAATATGCAGCTATCCAAAATCACATTTATTACTTTTATACAGCATGACACATCTATTTCAATTTATTAAAAAGTTATACAAAAAATCATGCATTTAAGGGTTAAGGCTATAAGGGACTATAGGTAACAGTAGTTAGGTGTACCTAACCTATATGTTTTTTTAGTTTAGGTAACTTTATTTACATAGTTATAGACTTAGCATGTTAAATTTAGAATTACTTGTAATAGTCATAGTATTGTCTCTATTTTCATAGAGTAACTTATACTAGAGCGGTACTGTCATAGTAAATTTTGTAACCCCAGTAAATTCACTGCCATCTGTCGACACACTTTAAAACTAAAAATGAAGATTTATAAAAATACGATAGAATGTGTTTAAATATAGATAAATGTTTTTTTTTTATTTGCATTAATTATTTTTATGATTATGACCCATGTTCTTTCACTGATATGCGTTAGAATTGTTAAATAACAAACGAAACCGTCAACGCCATCTATTCGACTGTAGGCCAAAACTAGTAGCGCCCTCTCAACGAGAATCAAATTTTCTTGATTTTCGAGGCACGTTTTTTCCTTACTGTATCTATCTATTACGGAGTTATATCTATCTTTGCTATTTTTAAACATAGTGAAGGAAGAGCGGTGTTTCCCGACACAGGCATTTTTATGCTTACTGGGCGGCTCCATCCCTTTAGATCATTTTGTAAAGCTAATTTATTAAATAAAGAATTTTGTATTATTTTGTATTTAACCTTTTATCATCATCAGGCCTTGTACATTTTTACAGATGATTTAAGGATGACACGCTAGACCGGGCCGGGGCCGGGCCGGAGCTTCCGACGCTTCGTTTTCTATAGAAGGTACCACGTGATCACCGATCAGCCATCATAGAAAGACATGTCGGACGGCTCGGCCCGGGCACGGCCCGGTCTAGCGTGAGTCATCCTTTGAGCAGCATCTATGATCTAGCGACACCGCCGCTCGTGGCTATACAACCTGATCCTTGACCTTTTATATGTAACCTTTTATTCAGTAGCAAAAAGGATAAATATAAAAATACTAATATCCTTTAGTCAGAATGAGGTATATACCTTTTAAAGCCCCTGTGACCTCAAAGTCGTTACGTCCCTTAGCGGCCTGATTCTAATTGTAATAGACGTCAAAAATTAGATCTCGATACGATATGGATCAGATCTGTCAGTGTCAAAAGTGACGTTTCTTCCAACAAATAGTCAAACGTAAATCGATAATCATGAAGGAGCTACAAAAATATTTTGACGAGGCTAGATTTTCATACTGTATACCAGGGGTAGGAAACTAGAACGTTCTTCGGGCATTTTCGGCTCCGTTCGACTCAGCATTGCTCCGAGCAGTTATTAGGGTTGGCACAACTTGACTTCCCTTTACGTGTAGGACCACAGATAAGATAATAACCTGAATTTTGACAACCTTAAATTGCCGAAAGGGATAGTACTAGTGTTGGCCGAATGTTAATTGCAATTAACCATTAACCAGCACGAATAGAACCGTAAACAGTAACGGACGGTTACAGTTTACGGTTTACGGTTCTATTTGTACTGGTTAATGGTTAATTGCGAACGTTTCGGCCAACACTGGATAGTACTATCAAAGATAGATGTAACTCCGTAATAGATGGATACAGTCTAAGGAAAAAACGTGCCTCGAAAATCCCGAAAATTTGATTCTCGATCAGATGTCGGTGCCGGATTAGTCACGAAGCAAGAGGAGCAAATGCTACGGGCCCCGCGCACCAACGTTTTCTGACCATAAAAAAGTATTATATACATAATAGATTTAGTCACAAATACTAAGAAGAAAATATTTGCATCAAAATGATCAACTATACTTTTATTTTTCTATCTGCTGGTCATACCAAAAATAATGTTTCGCACCGCACTACATGAGCTGGCAATACTGGTAAACAAAACGGAAAATTCCCTAATATTTTCTATGTGCTAGTCGTAATAACCCGACCGATTTGAAAAGGGTTGTATTGACTACCAAACTACAAAAAAAATACAAAAAATACAAAAAAATTATTTCGTTACCAGGCATAGATGAAATATAGTATAAAACCATTGGTTTCACTTACAAATATGACAATTTGGTTAGCCGTAGCCCTCACACTAGGTCAAGCCTGTGGTCGTGAGGACTAGGAAATTCAGTAGATTTATCAATAAGATGATGCGAAAAAAATACAGATAAAATACGAGTTGCGTTGCGTTGCAAAATACAGATAAAATACGAAATATAAATCTAAATTAAACTACTTTTATAAACTAATAAACAATACAATCTATATCTTATTATTTTAAACTTATGATAAACTATAAGGAATGATCGATATTTACGTTTGGATGATAATAATAGTACTTTCGATATGAACCATTCTTGAGAAAAGTGGTTTGGTAATTGTGTTGAGTATTGAGGCAAAAGCCAAAGAGCTGACTGGCTGTGAAGCATAGGTATCAGCAAGAAACTTCTAGACGCAGGAAGCGAAATACAAAATACGACAATTATAGCGGCTCATCTACGCCAGACGACTTTGTTGAAAATCAAACACCTGGACAACGGTATGAAATTCAGGTGTTTACTCGTATTGTCACCATTGATACCGTACTCACTGCTTTAGGTAAACGTATGTTATCATAAAATTGCTGGTATTTTCGGAATATTCCAAGTGCTAAAATCTCTTCCACCAGAAGAAATTTTGAAAAAATCTGCAACCATAGTGAGTGCTTACACAGATGATTTGGAGGATAGAATGGGCGACGAATTAGTGCAGTTCGCTGCAATGCTCAATTCTGATGTGGCTAGTATTATTGACAGCAGGAATCATGAGGCTCTGGAAATGCAGGTTTACAAGCTGTTGATAAATAATTCTTTACAATCTTGTTTCCCGAACGTTGAAATTGCTTTTAGCATTTATTTGTCTGTCATGATCACCAACTGCAATGAACGATCTTTCTCAACATTAAAACGTGTTTATAATGAATTGAGGAACACGATGAGCCAACAAAGTCTTAATCACCTCAGTTTAATGATTATTGAACATGATTTACTTCGAGAAGTCGATATCAACAGCATTATTTATAAATTTGCCCAAATTAAATCAAGAAAAGTTTGTAGGTAACAGTTTTGTTGTATTTAATACCATAAACTCAATAAGCACCTAACCTAAATAAAACAGTCTAAGGGCCCCTTGATAAAATTTGCTACAGGCCCCGCGCTGGCTTAATCCGGCACTGGCATGTCGCTACTACCTTTGGCTTACTCTCGTATAGAGGGCGTTGACGGTTTCGTTTGTTATTTAACAATTTTAACGCATATCAGTGAAAGAACATGGGTCAAAATAATAAAAATAATTAATACAAATAAAAAAAATATTTTATCCATATTTAAATACATTTTAAAGTATTTTTATAAATCTTCATTTTTAGTTTTAAAGTGTGTCGATAGATGGCAGTAAATTTACTGTGGTTACAAAATTTACTATGACAGTACCGCTCTATAATATTATATCCTCTTTGGTACTATACATAAGGGACAGCACTGGTGGACAGTTTCTTTACTGTACGGACTACGGTAGTAGGTACTATTACTCATTCTTGTACGTACCTGTTTGTCAGATGTCAACTGTCAAATGAAATTACTAATGTGAACGAATGCTATTGCTACTTACTGCCATGGACTTGTGCGTGCACCGCCAGGCGATTCGCACATCTGATAATAAAAAAGTCATAAAAACCTTTATTATAGTGCTAAAACACAAATATGATTAAATAGAGAAATCGTGACAAGCATATCTTGTAAAACTAATAGCATGCACAATAACACCGACCGTTTGTTTACTTATCAAGTTGAATTAAAAATAATGACATTTACATTACAAACCTGTATTAGCCTTTCATGAAAGTGATACCACATATCCGTTCGTCTTTTTGTTTGCCTTATCAAATTGCAATTTAGGTTTCAGTTTCAATGTAATAAGGATATCCGTTTGTTATTTGAAATCAGGCAATTTATTATTCTAAAGCAAGGTGCATAGGGGCCACCCATAGACATAGTAAAGTAGTTATAGACGCGCCACCGAGCGACCGGGGGTAAGAGAAAGAATATTCATATAAAATTTGGGCAGCATAGGATTTTTTCTTTTTCACTCTTATAAATTTCGGTATTTCGCCATCGCCTCCTACCTATGATGCCACCCGGTCGGTGATAAGGACAAAGCATGGCACTATTTTCTCTTTCCTCTTATAGGAATCGCAATAAGACTATCTTTCTCTATCAAAGAGTGTCCCTTGGGACCACCCTATTTTTGACATTGCATAGTGTAAGTTGGCATCAGTTGCTGGGTGCCTAGACAAGACGACAATCGTTTGCGTTAGAACGAAACTCTATCTGTCTCTCTATTGGACTAATATGTAAGAGATAGAGAGACAGAAAGCATTTCGTTGTCGTAGCGCAAGCTATTAGCATCTTGGCTAGGCCTACAGATCCGCATTACTATGATAACCGCGAAGGGACCATTGGAATTCAAACCACACCAGCATTATGGCAACAGTATTGCAGTGCGACATTACTGCCGACTTAACTGCTGCCGCAATAGTCAAAAGTCCGGGCAGTATTATCGATCTTGCGATAGCAATGAAGTTGCTGCAAGTAACGTCAAAAAAGTCATTTTATTACTGTCGTAGTCTGAATCCAAATAGTCCCTTTAATTCTGGGTATATATTACCTGCTTTTTTTCTGGAACCATAGTAAAAAAGTAAACAAAAACAAAACAGTACAATCGCAATTTCACTTCTATTCTCACTTGATATCACTTAACTTTTGTTTTTAAACTGTTAGTAAACAATTCCTCGGCTAGTAAACACTTACGTATTGCGAATGGTGGCGAAGCCGATGAGGTAACTGTTATATACTTACGCGGGTGACGTCACGGCGCCGGCGCATACGGGCTACGGTGACGCGCGCAGCATCACTGTCACCAGTGTCACTATCTCTATGCTAAGGAAGAAATGGGCTTTATATAGTTATAAATATCATTAGAGGTCAACAGATACATTTAGCCCCTTTATTGCATCCGCTATACCATCTTAGGTATACATGTTTAACTACCCATTACTTGCCAAACACTCAAGATAAACATTCGCAATCTATTCTTTCCCATCATTGAAAGAAACAGATAAATCCTCCCCCTTGCAATTTCCCTAATGCAATCCCTAGCCCCTGCAGGGTGTTATCGGCCCCTATTTAGGGGTATTTAGGCGATAGTGTCCGTCTAACAGATGGCAGATTATCGGGATTAAACTTATTGCGGGCTTTGACACGGGATTTTGCGAAAAGCTCCCAAATTTCGGCTCGCTGCTGTGAAATTGGATCGGTTCTTAAATCTATTGGCGAGTACTTTCTATAATTACATCGAGGGCTTAGCAATTATGTCGTTGCGTCGCGGGCCAATAACTTGCTAGTAATATAATATGTAGAAATAGATAGGTACCTAAGTACCTATCTATTTCTATCCTTTTTCTCTTTCACTCTTATAAATTTCGGTATTTCGCCATCGCCTCCTACCTATGCTGCCATAACCATAACCCGACCCGACCATGAAAAAAAAAACCCGGTCGGTGGTAAGGACAAAGTATGGCACTATTTTCTCTTTCCTCTTATAGGAATCGCAATAAGATTATCTTTCTCTATTAAAGAGTGTCAAGCCCTTGCCTACGATTAACAACCAAGTGTCAAAGCTAACGTGCCATGACCACAGATAACGTAATGCCCCGTGACAACGGTCACGGCCGACGCGTACACAGCTTATGAGACATCATTCGGGTGTAGGAAAGGGGTTATTACATCTAAAGAGTCGTCCACACTCATGCGCGAATCACGGCGCGAAGCCGCGATTCGCGCATGAGTGTGGAGGGCCCTTAAGATCTATCATTTTTCAGGACGCTGTGCTGAGAGGGTCAGGTATAGCATAAAATATCAACGCAACCATATTAATACCCATATTAATCATAAACACTCCATATCAACGCAACGCAACGCAACGTTACTTTATCTGCGTGGAATGATGATGATTGATAAAAACTATCCTACATAATTATGTTCTTCCCCGGGCCTTGTACTGTCAGGGGTGCGAAACTCCTCCTTTCGGGTATTCTCGGCTCCGTTCGGCTCAGCATTGCTCCGAGCAATTATTAGGATTGACACAACTTGACGTTCCTTTGCGTGCACGACCACAGATAAGATAATGACTTGAATTTTGACAACTCTAAATAGCCGAAAGGGATAGTGCCATATTAGAAAGGGACAGCATGATTCGTCCCTGAACCGCTTTCAAGCTTCTGTTTTGTAGGAAGTTTCCTTTCTGTACGGTAGTACATACTATTATTTATTCTGTGATACTGTCTCCCGTCTCCATTAGACACAGACAATTACTTTCGTATTTATAATACGACCGTACGACCGTACCGATACCGACCGATACGACCGACCGACCGATACGGTCGTAGGGATTACGACCGGTGCGTACGCAGCTTATGTGACGTCATCACATCATATGCGGGCTGGGTTCAGGGCTCAAGAAGTAACCGTGTCACGGTCAGGACAGATCAGTCTATCTGCCTTCGGTCACGTCCACACCGCACATTAAGGTTCTCATCTATACGCAAACACACGGAACACACCCAACTTGTCAGTAGAAATTTTCTATGGGAGATCAACCCTTTACTTCGCGCCTCGCTTATATTTTTTAAAGCCGCAATTTCTAGTGACAAAGTGGCTGGGCCAGAGTATATATAAAGCCCGCTACACACTCGCGTTCGCGGCTTCGCGCCGTGATTCGCGCATGAGTGTGGAGGGCCCTTGATATAATAGTCCAGTCGCTAGTCGCCAGCACATACATCGATTGGCGCGTTCTCCGATACTATTGATGCTGATTGTTAGCTATACGATTGAAATAAAATTGCCATTTTGCGTTGGAATAGTCTCAACGTTGCATCGTCCGCAAAAGTCGGGGAAGCCCGACTGGTGCATTCCTATTAGTTACAGTTATGTTGTACGATGTCACGATATCGTGCGCGGGCGCAAATGACGTCACCTGCGTGCACGGGAGGCTGCGGGCTAGTAAACAGTGAAGTCAATTGGAAGTATTAAAACGTATACTTGACATCATAAATGTATTCTAAATAATTACATAATTCTTTTAGCTTGTTTGTTTGTTTGTCCGTCCGTTCGTTCGTTTGTTTGTTTGTTTCTGTGTTTGTTCGCTTGTTTGCTTGCTTGTTTGCTTGCTTGCTTGTTTGTTTTAGTATATCTACTTAGTCTAATTCTAATTGAGTTGACAATTCTTATTGGAGCTATAATGTTATTTCATTAGTATTGTTATTATTTTAATTTTTATTTTATTTTGACGATCATCATAGAAATTCTTATATTTTTGACATCAATGCAAACTTATTATGTAATTGTCTTTCATGCAGCTTTCATGAAACTAATCTAATCATTACACGCAAACAATAAAGCTATATCCGTAACAGGCTTCGTCATTTTTCCTTATATTCTAAATGATGTAGGTAAATAATTCCTTTTAAAATATAGGTACAATAATTATTTTAAAAATATAGGTGTACAATAACACTTTTTTCGCTACCACCGTTTGGCGCTATCGAGAACGAAACTTACTTTCTATAGTGAGTTTCTATGCATCGCTCGTACTCGCATATTAGTGCGAGCGAGATGTAGAAAGTAAATTCCGTAGATTAGCGTATATGTCAGTTTTGACACTGTCAGTGACTCATGGTACGGGTATTACTTAACCAAACAATTTGTAGGTACAATAAGCATGATTGAGTGGGTGGTCAGGATTAATGCGTATTTTGTGACAGCTGCGTACTGCGTAGGGCATTGTAGGCACCTGTCTGTAGGGTGCTTTAGAGACGGCGGGACATAGAGAGAAAGTGGATGCCTAGCAAAGTAGGTTTTTCATCGATTTTTTTTGGTAATATAGCTAAATATTCAGGCAAGGTAACATTTAAAACACGTATTAAATCATATTCAAATTTATCGCGAATTTATTTTGTTACCCGACGTATCGACACAGGTTTCACTGGTCGTGGTCGCGGCTAACTGGGGCCCGTTTCTCAAAAGCTTATAGCAAGCAGAAAATAATACAAGCGGATGTCACTTATTGACAGATTTTGTTAGAAAGGGACTTCCACTTGTATTACAAGTTACAAGCTTTTGAAAAACGGGACCCTGATGTCCCAGCAAAATGTCAAAACAGAGATTTGTGTAAAATAAATTTGCGATATACCCGATTATAAATGTGATTTTATATGTATTCAGGCAAGGCTGGGGAGAGAGAAAAATATGCGATAATGGTTCCGAATTAACTTATTAGTGATGGTTTTATCCATGAAATGCTCCCAGACTGCAGACCTAGGTCGACGATAAGCTAGGTAGGTCTGCAGTCTGGGAGCATGTCACGGATAAAGCCAATCACTCAATAAAGTTTGATAAGCCTCTGGTTCTTGCCAAGGAGAAGCGATACTCGTACATACCCAGAATGCTGCGCGAGGCCATTGAGATTAAGAAATATCTTAATAGGGAAGATGGCTTTTCTCTACCACTAGCTTGGGATCCTGTAGTCCATCTGATAAAGGAGCAAGCGAGACATAGACTGTGAGACCTTTGTGTTGGATGATGTTGGACATTCTGAGTATAATATGTTTTGAAAAGATGTCCGAGTTTGTTGCCGGTCCCACATTGGGACACCCTCCTACAATTTAGGAGGGAATTAAATCTTCTCGGGTCAGAGGTGTAGGGTTGGAGCCGGCGCGTAGCTTTATTGCGTATATATATACAATATATCTTTACTTAAAAATAATTGTATTGTATAACTAGCCTTATGAACCGATTTTGCATGTACCACCAGCCTTAAAGTTTATAGTTTATGATGGTTTATTATTTTTATATGTGGGTATTTTCTCACTTTGTAGCTTTTCCTCAGTCACCCGTTAGCCACGAACGCTGTAAAGGGTTCGAAACGTCGGGATGTATTATAAATTCAATATACTTTTAGATTTATTTCGTGACGGTTAGATACCTCCGGAAGTTCGCAGCCGTCTGTATAGCCATTTTAACCGGACTCCGTTTAAACCCGGACACATAGGCCCGGATTACTCGGAGGGCCAGCCCTGGGGCGCTTAGCGAGTAAATTGCGGCCCTGCCTTAAAGCCCCCTGACCTCTTGGGTGTAAAATTTGTTTTCCGGAATGTCGAGATTGAAGATTGTTGTGTTTATCTAAGAGTTTACCTACTGGGGTATCATAAAATACCGCCTAAAGGGTGCAAGAAAATGAGATTTAAGAAGAAAGTTGGGGTAAGTCAACATTTCTATTCTGAATCTGAATTCTATTACAGCATTTCTGTCTTACTACGATTTAGTACAGGCACTAATATATTTAATATAATGCAAAAGGTACCAAAACTATGTATTTTTGGATATTCTTTATAAAATATATCCGGAATAATTTTGAAATGAGCAAAATACAGCCAAAACATACTACAAAAAAGCAAAAACGATCTCTCCGGCGGGGAATCGAACCCCGGTCTCCCGCGTGACAGGCGGGGATACTTACCACTATACTACCGAAGATGTGGCGGCTGTGATGAAATTTTACTTTATATTCTACACATATCTAGAATGCCAAAATTACAACGCCTTGCCAACGCAAATTAGCTCAATTTATTGGTCTGTGTAACTATGAAAGATAAAGCCAATTAACAATGCAACAATGTATCGACTTATAGAGTAATCGTGTACTAGTTCGTTTTTTTAGCATTAAAAAGAAGGAAAGCAATCTCTACGTGTCTTTTTATTAAAAATCACTTGAAAATAAGTCACAGCAAATATGTTACAATTATAAATCATATACGTATCTTTTACATTCTTTTGCTTTCATAAATAATATAAACTAATTTTTTAAAAGCGTTTTTCAATATTTTTTAATAAAAAAACACGTCGATTGTTTACCTTTTTTCTAATGCTAAAAATGAACTATTTCGTCGTTTCTGTGTAAGTACGTGTATGTGTAGGTAGACAAATTAACTATTTAAAATGCGTTAATTTTGTGTTTTTTTTTTTTTTAACGGGGAAATGCGTTTACGCATCGCATGCCACCTGGTCCGGGGGAACCAGGAGGGATGACGGACTAACCAGAGGACTACCGTCTAAAACCACCAACGAGTGCCGAATCCGCCTTAGATGGGGTGCCGCAGGGTCGCTATCAGCATTCGACCGCATGCAATCCGGTCGAACCCTATAAAAGGTGACATTAGAAAAAAACTTGGAACAGAAAGTTTATTAAGTTTCCTATCTACTCGTATACAGATTCTCCTCTTTTTTTGACATCATCGATTGGCCAAACTATTTGTAGACCGCGGGCCAGGAACAAATTTACATGACCAATCGCCTCCCGGGCGAAAACTCGTATAGTGGTTAACGGCTATGTATGATGAACCCTCGTGGACGTCAGTTGCCGCTCCGTTGGTGGGCTGAGGAATGGCAGCAAATTAATTATATAAAAAAAATTGTCATCGCCTCCCGCTTGATACTTTGTCAGATGATAGTTGATGGTAGATGAACAAAAGGTTTAGTTTAGTTTAGGTGAATAAACAAAATCGTCAGCCGAAAACTCGTATAGTGGTTAACGGCTATGTATGATGAACCCTCGTGGACGTCAGTTGCCGCTCCGTTGGTGGGTTGAGGAATGGCAGCAAATAAACTCTATAAATTTTTTTTTGTCATCGCCTCCCGCTTGATACTTTGTCAAATGATAGTTCAGATGCTATTGTAAATAAACAATATCGTCAGCCGATTGTATCGCTGTGGAAAGACCGTCAGCTGGTCACATGAACATGTAAAAAAAAATCTTTTCAGTCATCGGCGTCATCGCCTCCCGTTTGATACTTTGACAGATAATAGTTTATATAGATGCTATTGTTAATAAAACAAATCGTCAGCCTGTTGTATCGCGGTGGAAAGACCGTGCTACGCGTTTCGGTGGCTGCCATTCCTCAACCCACCAACGGAGCGGCAGCTGACGTTCACGAGGGTTCATCATACATAGCCGTTAACCGCTATACGAGTTTTCGCCCGGGAGGGGATGACTGACGAAATTTGCGCCTGGCTCGCGGTCTATTGCTTTAGTAATGAAACAAAGAAAATATAAAGGGTGGGTTAGACAGGTATAATAAATAAAATAGCTTCAATCAATTCAATGCACTATATTTTGTCTTCAGACGCAATATTACAATACGTAAAGTAAGACGATGTGCTAAACACAAGATAAGAAAATATCTTTCACATAAAATATAATTTGTGCTGAATAAAGAACCCTTCATATGCTAACACCAAAACCTGGGTGTGGTGGCCTCAAATAGTTAAAAAATATGCCTCTTTAAAAAACATAAAACTTAGCAAACTAGTTCAAAAACTAATTTTAAAATGGGGCATTTTCTATGAAAAGGGACCTTATTGTCGTTGGCGCTTACGCCGCACAGCGTCGCGCGGCATTATATTTATATCGGAGCATCGTTTATAATGGCGTAAGCGCCATCGACAATAAGGTCCCTTTTTATAGGAAATACCACAAATGATGGTAAGGGACTAAAGATTACAAACGGCTTGGTAGAATTTAAAGCCGTCAAAATAAAATTTAAAAGATTTTAATGTTACATTGCTGCGTTTTGCAAAACAGCAGAATTTTATAACTATAACAATCCATAAAACCATTTTAATTTTTGAATATTTTTCGTTTAACTAGTCCCGTACTATTAATAACATAAAGGCAAAAAACTAAATGTGGCCACCACACTATCTGACTAGACAGAGACCCAGTATAGCAGAACCACAAAAAGTTATGTTTATCATCGTGTTGTTGTGATTCTACCATACAACAAAACCTAGACTTCGTATAGACGAGACACTATTGCTAGTTACTTTGCTGTAGTTTAAAAAAAAGACAGGCTATTATGGTTGTGCTTATCACGAATAATTATAAAATACCTATATCGCTTTCCAACACCGGATTAGTAAAGGTTTTAATCTCGTGCGTGATAAGCAAATTTATTTCACCACTCTTTTGATAGACCGTGTTTGTTACCTACATAGGTTATATTCATATTAATAAACCAAAACATATTTAAAATTAATCACTTAGTCAAAGACGTCAACTGACGCGCGCTCAATATCAACCTTCCTGCATTCTGACAAGGTTTATAGTGATGCGCAGCGCATGATAGACGTGAAGTTCAAAGGGTTAAGCATTCCATTTAGAAAGTATATATATTAGGTATATATATTAGGTATGCACCAACTGTTTGTCATCGTTAAAGAGTTCGCTAAATTTTATTGTATGGAAAGTTTCATAGTAAACCACCGCTGCGCGCCGGGTGACGTTCATCAGTCTGTCAAGTGCGGATGGTGCAACTGGCACTTAGTGTCGCGTCTATACGGCATTATGCCAGCAGTTATACCAGTACTTTCCTAAAAGAGACAAAATCGTAAGAAAAACAAACCATTGGTTTTTTCATAAGCTCATTGACCGTAATATACTCATGTGGTCAAAGGTTCTGTTTTAAATTGAACATCGAAGTATAATGACTTTGTAGTGGAGTCATTTTAACAGATATCTTAATATTACTTTCAATAATCTAAGCATACAATATTCTGTCCCCCAATCATCAGTTACTAGAGATGTAATGAATCTGTCCTTATATATCGAAAGCTTATTGCACAAAGACAAAAAAGACAGATACTTCAGTTTGTTTCAATTAATCCTTACAGTTTTGTCTCGTTGAAAATTAAGGTTTGTCGCAATAGCGATTAATAAGCCACCTACGTCTTTTAGTACGGATTTGTTTCAGGTACGTTTATCATTTATCACGCCGTATTTCACTCCCGCCTTACATAGGTACTTGTTAGAAAGTAACTGCTACGATGGCAGATGAAAAAGCGCGACCAACTCGGTTTACAATGGTTATATTTTATCACGTATCGTCGTGGATAAGATATTAAATCATTGACATATTCGTTGAGACTAGTCCACGGTAATAAGCGATAATCATATCCGTGTATTTCTATTATATTATGAATTATTTAGCTATTTTAGAACAGTATTTTGTATCCAACCGGGATAAAAAATGATTCTCAATTCCATACGCCTTTTATACTAATGCGACAAACCTTAGAAATATAAGTATGTCAAATGAAAAAAATAGCCACATATTAGGTATACAGTTGTATTCGTTTCAGAAGAATAGTGCCTAATTCCTGTTTAAATTACATTGACAAATTGTATGTAGTCATACAAAAAATATAATAGATAAATATTGATTAGGTAATTTTATTTGGCAGGATAACTGTTTCTGAAGCTTTATGTAGTACAAAAATGTATTTTATTGTTGTATATTATGTAGTTATATCATATGGACATATACATTTATCATGGAAGTACATAGGCTATTGCTTCTAGATTATGAGGCGATACTTAATATTATAAAAGATATAATACAATGAATAAACATTTGTATATAATTGCATACAGTTTTTAATATGCACCACACTTAAATAATATTTCTAAGTATACACTATTAAACTACTTCGTAATTAAATGTAAGGTAACACAAATAAATGAAATGTCTAAAACATTGTACGTAAAGGCACAAATAATGTAAGTACTAAAACTATCAAAAAACCTTAACCTATCTTTTATATTAAGTAAAATTCCAAAAACACTAATTAAAAATACATTTTCGAAGTACAAGAGGACAATTTCAAATTGTCCAAAAAATATTTCGAGGTAAGTTATTTCGTTAATTTTTTTACATAAAAATAAATATTTTCTTATGTGTGGACGATAAAATGGAAAATTTAGCGGCAAGTATTTAAGATTTATACTTGCAATCAAAAAGGCCGTGCCGGTCTACCGATCATTATCAACAAGTGACATGATTTATCATTTATTATCGTATATCATGCGAGAAATTAAGTCATTTAAATGACTTTCACTACCAACTCTGTTTTAAGAGTTGAACAAATATAAAATCTCTCAGATGATCTTACAAATGTTTACGAAATCACTACAAAACTTTTGGCACTGTAAATAACGAAACATTGCTACCTCTAATTCCCTATTTAATATATACCTTAACAACTATTTACATAGGAACGAAAGAATACCTACAAGTGTTACATACGAATCTAAATTATATTTACAAGTCGCTAAATATTTGTAAACCAATGAGATAAATTCTGGGGCCCATTTCTCGAACAATATTAGACTTAATATGATTAGTCCACGAACTGTCAAATCGTATGGGTTACCATGGCAACACACTAATAATATTAGACTAATACCGTTAGATAAATGGGCCCCTAATCAATTTACTCGTAGTGCTTATTGGTTTTGTAATTATTTTTACATGTCTTTATATTCGCCATGTTTTTTTTAAGTAAGGTCATTGGTGTAATATAGAATAATCTTCAAATAAGTACAAAGTCACAAATGATAGTCTTATTTATGTCCCTGGCGAGGGATAATTGAAAAAATCATCATCATCGTCCAGAGGAATATGTTTCTTACAAAAAAAGTATTTTATAAAAACGACACAAGGACAACAAATTGGATTAAAATTTTGATACTGGGATAAAGAATGTGTTAACCAGTGTATATAATTTTGTGTATAAAACTTATTTCTAAAATGCTGCCAATTGAATTAAAATCCTAAAACATTGTTCATTCTAATATCAATTTATCCAGTCCCTTACTCTCTAACCGGTAGATGAGTACGAGTATAACAAATTACAAGTAAAGTTGACATGTTTGAATTGACGTCTGCTAATGAACCGACTGTTTCGATGATTGTTAAAAAAATATGGTGGAAGTGAGCCAACAAGTTTACTGTGTTATCGCATGATACGATATAATAGCCAGAATGGGTCCAACAAAATCCATCAGAATCAATATTAAAACTTGAGTAAGTACGTACCTACTACCTAGTATTGAAGAAGCTTGCGCTCACTATTACTTAGTCCCAGGTGGATTCTTAACCTGTCACCAAAGATTTCAAAAGTTTTGATTGGTTGATGAGTGCGCATCACGCTCGCGATTGGTCACAACACTCGCAACTAGTTGCGTTGGGATGCACGATTGGCTTCGCATCTTGGTGCCCGTAACCCGTCTTTGCGAAGTAATACACATAAAGAAGTCAATGCCTTTCAGTAATAGTGATAAGGGATCATTGGACAAATTTTATTTTTTGCTAGGGTTCACCCAGTTTGGAATTTGATAGCGATGTCAAATAAAGTCAACAAAGGGTGTTCTGTTTATAAATTTGCGGAATACCTTAGGTCTTAAAGGTTCCTTGAAGGACCTTTCCTATTACCTTATCTAATTACAATCAGTGGATTCTGCAAGTTAATACAGCAACGACATAGTCCAGCTTTGGCAGTTGTGACATCACACACGCTAGCGAGCGTAGCCCTGTCTATACGAGCATATTCTTTCCCTGATCTCGGCCTAGCGGCATGGAGATCGGCAGTGACGTCACAAGAGCTGAACGAAGTCACGGACTCAATAGTCAATGCTAGGTGTAATCCTTAAAGGACCTTTCCTATTACTTAATCTAAATACAATCAGTGGATTCTGCAAGTTAATACAACAACGACATAGTCCAGTTTAAGCAGTGGTGACATCACACACGCTAGCGAGCGTAGCCCTGTCTATACTAGCATACTCTTTCCCTGATCTCGGTCTGGCAGCATGGCGATCGGCAGTGACGTCGCAAGAGCTGAACGAGGATACGGAGAGGGATTCCATGTAGTCTGACGTGTCGGACGCGCCCGAGGACGTGTTGTTGGTGACCTGGCTGTGACGGGCCGTCATGTCCGTGTCCACTGGAAAAGAAAATTGATGTTGTAATTTTATGACTTAACGTTACCTCCGGCTAATTTAGCGATGCATCGATTGGCAGCGACAAAGTATGGCAGTGGCAATTATACTTCATGTTTTCATAGCGATTCGATGCGGTCCACACACTGGCATTTGCAAAATCTTAATCAATGATTATAATTGGCTTCCTGTATCTACTATAATCTTTATGTTATTGTCACAGCTGTTGGATCTCCAAATAAATAAAATAAAAATAATTCGCTCTTAAAATTATTATTTCAAATTAAAGGTTTGACTTCAGAAAATATATTCTAGGTATATTTTTCGTTTTTGAAGGCAATCTTTACTTAAGCTAATCTTGTGGTTTCACTCACGTATTTTTCTTCACTCGCGCGACATGCAGTATGTCTAACGATAGTTTAAATTCGATAATCTTTACTTGGCAGAGAAACGTGGGTATGATGACAAAGTTTAAGATTAAGAATTTTTCAATATATTTAAGATCATTATTTAAAAAAATTGTAATAGCCACTTACCATTCCGTTTTTTCCGTCTCGTCAGCGTGTCTACGTCGCAAGAATTCGACTTAGTCATCGTCGCGACCTCCTCAAAGTGAAACGTCAGGTTCTTCAACGGATCCGACGAATTGGACTTCACAAATGGCCCGTGAACAGGCGTCAACGCTCTCCTGATTGGCTTGTTACTCTTAAAGTACTTCTTAGAGCTCTTGCCATTGGTCACCGGCATCTCAAACTCAAAATCACCTTTATGGTGCTTTAAAGAGCCTGTTGAAACGCCAGAATCATTCGATGACGAAGAATCTCTATTCTTATCCGATTTACTAGGCACGCTAGATGACCTTCTTATCTTGACTGCGTCTCTAAACCTGGTAACAAAGGTAGTCTCGCTTTTCTCAGGTGCTTTGACCTCTTTAGGCACCTCAGGTTCGTTGATGATTGGGATTCCTTCGTTAATGCATTCGTTCTTCCGCGCTTTCCTCAACACTGTTGGTGTGAAGCATTGGAAGTCATCGTAATGTCTTTTCGTGAAGTCTGCAGAGCTGGAACGTCTTGTGCTGATCGTATCCGATTCTGAATGCTGCGTTGGATCGGAAACATGACTGATCCTGCTAATGTTGTCCGAGCAATTTTTGTTGCTGTTACTTGAACTGCTTATTTCAAGTGGCTCCATGTGCATGTAGTTGGAATGCTCATTGCAACATTCTGCTGAAGGATGGACGGTATTCATTGTGGCTGTTGATATATCGTCATCGTTTTCTGGTATATCTTCTAAAGCGTCTAGTTCTTCTTGACTAAAGCCAGCGCTTCTTAAAATCTGCAAAGAACTTTCGAACTTCTCTAACGTAGCTGAAAGGTCTACATTTGCGTAATTGCAGTTATGGACTCTGGCTGGTTTCTCGGGCATGGGTGTTACATTGACGTAGTTCGAATGTGATTCGTTATGTACAGTGTCTTGGTTTTTGGCTTCGCTACAATTGCAAGTTTGGTTGAGAAGGCATTTAAGTTTCTTTGGTGTGTCGTATAAGCTCTTTGTGTCTCCTCCGTCGATTGGATGTTCCTGAAAAGAAAAAGAAATGCATTAATTAAGGCTCTATAATGTAAACGCTTGCGGTTCAATCACAATTAGTATGTTATTGACACTATTACATCATTCTTCTTGAAAAATTTAGCTACCCTTAACATAAAACCATTTATTTTGGCAACTATAAATATATTTAAATGCTGATGAAAAAGATAAATATATATAGTGAAGTGAAGCAATAGTTATTTCAGTTTAAGAATAGATACGTGCTAAGCACATAGACTACAAATATACCAGAGAATAGTTAGTCTTAGTCTTTTATTTCCCAGAAATACTAGTAATACCAGCTCTGTTAATCCAATTACTGCCTTTAGCGTCTCGCATATTCTAGTAGTTTCAATTCGTATCTAGGCCCATAAGTCTGTCCCTAGGCAATGTATCCGTATCCGACCGAGTCAATTTGCTTACACATGTTATTTACCCTCTAGTCCCTACGGGCGATGTGTAGAATGGGTGTAGTTATTGAATTAAGCTTTTAAATCCTTTGTTGTTTTATCCTGAGCGCTTGTTACTTTAAGTCCATGGGGATCTTAGTTGTAATAGCTTGTGTAAGTTTATGATTTAATAATTTTAAATATCAATACAATTTTGCTTAACTTTAAATATGAAGACTGATTCGTTATAGTGGTAATTATATCACTATATTATGTAACTATAAAGTAATAAAGATACAGACAATTCTCAAATATACTCGTACCTCTCAAATTATGTCACAATGTCTAATGAACGATTCTTTATTTTTGCTTTTTGCTCCTTGAATTTCCAACAGATACAAGTTCGGTAGTGCAGGTTCCCCAGAAGTGTGGGGTATTGATAGATCTTATGTTGCCAGGCTGAAAAGTGGTACCAGTCCGCCCAACAGCCTTTTGAAATTATCTCTCAATTCTCCTTCGAATGAAAAACAAGTATTTCCGAATGTCTGGCAATTTTAGGTAGCTAAGTAGCTATGTAAAAGTAGTCTTTCTATCTTAAAATCCCTTTAAAGTGTTTGGTTGATATGATATACGTGTTTGTGAGAGTGTTGAGGCAGGGTGTCTCACCTGGATGAGGGGCATGGGAGTCTTTGGCACGTCGTAGTTCTCGTAGGGCCCGCTGAACTTGCGGCAGCAGCACGGCTTGGGTAGCCAGCAGGGGCAGGGGCCCGTCTTTGCAGGGATGCTGGGGCAGCACACGGGGCTGCCGCGTTTTGATTCTGTTGGGAGATAAGCAAAACCATATTCAGGAACTGCGATAATATCTGTGGGTATATATGTGCATAAATGATTTGACTTTGACTTTGATTAAGTATCTACCCGATGGGGTACCAGGATCGAAGAAGCAGCAAGAAGGTAACATACCTGTGTTGTACTCAGAGGCACTGCCGCTGGAGCGTGAGTAAATGGAAGCCCGATCGCAATCCGACCGCTTTTCCACGATGCTTCCCATCGTCCACACTGGAGACATCATGGATCCAGGTGTGCCCACAGAAGATCTGGAAATAAATGGCAAGGATATATATAGATTTTAGGCATTTTTTGTCTTCCGGAAAGATGCAGGGAGAAGAACGATAGGAAAGAGCCGTTAATGAATACTTAAACTCATCCTGACATTAAAACATACAGAGTCGCTATAAGCATGACAATATTATGTTCACCTCCTATCCAAATATAGATACCATATTGTTCTTATATTACCTTGACAATTTTACAAATGCTTTAATAACTTATTATGACAATGTTTTACCATTATTATCATAATAGTAGTTAAATTTGTGACATAGCTTTCAATTTTTAATTTTTTTATTGTTATTTTGTTTTTAATGAAAATTTTATTATAAGTAGAGTTTTTGTTTTTGGTTTATTATAAGTACCTAAAATACTAATGAATTATGTACCAATTGGAAGAAAGAATGAATGAAAGCCAAAGAAATCTAGATAAGGAATATTTTAAAAACCCTAATACTTTGCTAAGCCCTTACCGGGTCCTAGTACTTATGTATGTACCTACCTAGCATTAAGTTGCATGTGTATTTGTGTAAACTGTATCTACTTGGTTGCAAATAAAGATTGAATTGAATTGAATTGAGAGCCCAATGCGTTGGACGGATTAGATCGCAAACATATATCCAACATAGGTAACAGATCTTTATATCTTCATCTCAATGTATGATATTATTTTACTTTACCTTAGTATTATTAAATATATTAATAACGGGTCACACATATTTTAAGTCGAAAAACGCTCGACATGTTTCACTCCGTACCGAGAATATCCGTATTGTCTGTGTCTCACGGAAGTTTTGTTAGTATACTAACTTTATTTGTACATTTCACCCCTTTCTACAAATGCTGAATTTAACCAACGCATTCCTCATTGTACTTCTACTACAAAGCTTCGAATATGCGTCAACAAGGCTTAATCAGACATGGCACAATGTAGCATTTAGGCAATTTGCAAGAGCAAAGGCACATATTCGTGCTGATTGGGTATTAATTGAACAAGGCGTAATTAAGTGTTGATTATTAGTTAGTGATTACAGCTGCTAGTGCTCTGTAGTGGTGAGGATCAGGAATTATGCATATTGAATTTAATATGGTACAGGGTTTATATTCAAAACTAATTGTGATCACCAGTATAATAATATATATGTAATATATAGTTTGTCAAAGGACTGTCTCATTTCAAACATAGACAGAGAGAATCATGCTATCTTTGTCTTACACTAGTACTAGCACCCAAAAGAAAAGGATGAGTGTTTTTTTATTCTTATTTCCTGACAAGATTTACTTGACCAACTATAAATGCTATAAAATACTAAGACTAGAGGAAAAAAAGTATAACTTAAATAAAAAAAAAGAAAAGAAGAGAAAAAAAAAGAGTAATAGCTACTTACCATTCCGTTTTTTCCGTCTTGTCAGCGTGTTTACGTCGCAAGAATTCGACTTAGTCATCGTCGCGAAAAAAAGAGAAAAGAAGAAAAGAAGAGAGAGAAAAGTGTCCCCAAAATGTTTGGTCCGTTTGGTTACGGTTTACGGTTTTCAATACAACCTTGTATGACTTAAATAAAGTATTAAAATAACAAGTCTACTGAAAGTGACGACACTGCCCAAGATGGGAATTGAACAATGGATTCGTCAAGCGTGTGTCAAACTATGTGCGTTAATTAAGCAGATCTCTGATTTTACCTAGCAAGATTACTGATCATCTCAATACAGCTGGAACACCTGGGCAGCGACGTAGTCTCCTGAACTTTTCTTCTTTTATACTCGAGTCCAGGTCTGAGATACAGTGCATGTTCTGGCTGTTCGAGAAGATAATGTTTCAAAATAATCCTTTATAAACTCACCTGGTGAGATGACTGATCTTCCCAATGCAACTAGAACACCTGGGCAGCGACGTAGGCCTCCTAAATTTATCCTCCTCCATGTTGGAGTCCAGGTCTGAGATACAGTGCATGGTCTGGCTGTTCGAGAGGATAATATTTCAAAACAGTCCTTTATAAACTCACCTGGTGAGATGACTGATCTTTCCAATGCAACTAGAACACCTGGGCAGCGACGTAGGCCTCCTAAATTTATCCTCCTCCATGCTGGAGTCCAGGTCTGAGATACAGTGCATGGTCTGGCTGTTCGAGAGGATAATATTTCAAAATAGTCCTTTATAAACTCACCTGGTGAGATGACTGATCTTTCCAATGCAACTAGAACACCTGGGCAGTGACGTAGGCCTCCTAAATTTATCTTCCTCCATGCTGGAGTCCAGGTCTGAGATACAGTGCATGGTCTGGCTGGTCGGTGCCCAGGGCGACACGGAGCGGAGCGAGGGGAAGCCGTCGTCCATGCTGGATGTGTCGGAGTAGCGCTTTTCTAGAACTGAAAGGATTTGTTAGTATTAGTGATTTCTAGGTGACGAATATTTTAGGAAGTGTTCAGGACCGGACACAGCTGTCGCAATTAAACGACGGGTACCGCTAATACCCTCCAAAATGGAAGGTATCGAATGAGAACCATATAGCTATGTCTATAGGTACCAGAACTCACCTGAGCCAGACCTAGACGCGATGCTGAGCCTGGACTGCGCATCGTGGCTGTACATATTGAGGAGGTCCGTCAGTTCCCTCCCCCCCTCCGCCGCGAACACGAACAACCCCTCCCCCTTGCCGCAGCGGGAGCCCCCTTCCACGCAGAACCGCTTGTCTATGATGCCGAAACGTCTGTGGAAGAAGATAAAATTAAATATAATAAATATCTCCATATTTACATTCGTCAAAAGAATAATAGCCTATCCTATTATGCTAGTACCTACTTTGTAAAGTCGCTTATTTAATATTACCGCTTGGTTGGTTAGGTACTTATTTATAAAAAATTAAGACCTAGGGTAAATACCCTAACCCAAATGGGTTAAAGTTTTTTTAAAGACAAATAAATAGGTAGGTTGTTTTCTTTTATAGAGTTTTGCAATAAAGAGTAAGACTTTGTATTTGTTGGCGCCAACATTTTAGCGCAAGTGCAGTTCTTCTACTCACACGCTGACGATATGCTCTGGCCATAGCTTTTTTTCTTTATCTTATTATATTAATCCTTCCTGAAAATATAAATCCACACATGATCTCACGACATTCCGCTTGGCCGCCACCAACCGCTTTCACAGCCGAAACCAGAACCACCCGACCGGCATAGCAACACATCTACCATAAGTGCATATTATGTTATTCCATTTTAAACCATGTTCTTATACGATAAGGTGCAAAATCTAATGAGTTTCCCAATGTAGTTATGTTAGTTAAATGCAATGGACTGGCCGGTCTGTTGCGCTTTTGCACCTAGGCCTCAAATTTTGACTATGAAAAAAGGTATAAGTTTCATACGGAATATATGAGACTTATGATCTTATTTAATAAATACAGGTTTAGTTTTAGTTTAAGTTAATTTTTACGCCAATGAGGGTTGTTTCGGTTGAGTGGTTAGACTTTGAATATTGTCATTTTTGAGGGTGTTGACCCGTCTAGGGAAAAGAGTTTCGAAGCAGATGGATACATGTATTATGAGCACTAGTAGACCCTTGTCTGCTTATTTATTATGACAAATGATACGCAGATTAGCCATTGTGATACAAAGCAGTTTGTGTTTGTTAATTTATTTGTAAGCAAATTGAATTTAACCTTAGAAACCCCGCAACTTCCAACAACCACGACTAAGAGAACCATTCCTGTGTTCCTGCCGGTGAGTAAGGTTGCCAGAGCTCGAGGGAGAGGAGTGTTAGGGTCGGCAACGCGCATGTAACTCCTCTGGAGTTGCAGGCGTACATAGGCTACGGAGACTGCTTAACATCAGGCGGGCCGTATGCTTGTTTGCCACCGACGTAGTATAAAAAAAAAAAACCATTTTGACAAAAAGTCTTTCGATTAAAATGACGCACTCAAATCCGTTCATCCGTTTGAGAGTTATGATGTCACAGACATGCACGCAGATAACTCAGATACTTGTACACAGGCTAAGCTTGATCAATCAATTGATAAGTACTTACTTATTTATTATTATTACTTATTACTAACCAATGGTAGACCAAAAGTTTAAAAATGTCCGATTTCGGGAATACAACGATTCCTTTCTCATTTCAATTGTAGATAATGCATAATTCTGTTATTTAACAATTAATCTCAACACCCAATTAATCTTTAAAAAACAAAACAAATGTCCCCTAATTGTTTTATGACCCCAACTCTGTACAGTCTAATTCGCTTATTAAAGTACAGTTAACAGTTAACAGCTCAATCGCATGCTCAACTGAAATGCTGTTGACATATGGCAGTGGATTGTAGGGCCACCCGCATGCTTTTAATTAATTTAGTTACGGTACAGTTTACTGCATATATTGATGAAATATGTAATAAGTTGTATATATTTGATTATCTATTTTTATTTATTTTAAAAACGTTCTTACAATATCAAAATTCGAATGTTTTTAACTTTCTTTCACAATAAATAAAACAGTAAATAGAAAGTCCATGCATAGATCGTGATCGGCAACGCAGGCTTCGTCAAGTGGAAACAAAAGCAAATCAGCAACAGGCTTCGTCATCTACTTACAAATGATGTAATCCGCAACAGGCTTTGTCAATCTTAACCACTAAATTAAACTATTTAGGCATATATTATTTTGGTTTTAGGGATAGCAGATTATAGAATATCTTCTTGTAATACTATACTTATACAGACTAACCGTGAATCATTCAAAACTCTTCTTGTAATAGTGTTGTGTTGTCTTTTATGAAAGTTTATCGTAGTTTACGTAGTAAGTATTCGTAATATCTGACATAAAAATAATAATTGGACCAAGTTAACTCGTGGCATTTGCTAAGATTTAGTGTGGAAATGTCATGATAAACATCAAATTTCTAAAATACGTCGTTAATAATGACAGCCCACACTCTGTTTTGTCAAAGTCGGTGTAGAGTTAGGTGTTGTAATATTATTGTTGTAATATATTTCTGCAGTGTACGCGAATTAGCTGTAAATATCCAATTAATTATAAGTATTACAAAAATGATTTATAAACTTTTTTTTTTTACTAAACTCGGGTCAACCGTTCTGCAAAAAAATGTCTGGAAAAATACAACCGAAAAGGTCTAGTGAAAAAAAAAGTCACTAACATATAATTAAAAAAAAGTGTGTGCGTGTAATCTTTACGCGCGATTGAAGTAAAACTTCTTTGACGATGACGTGTATCGCTATGTTGGCACTTTGACGTGTGTCCTATTGTACGTGTGTCACTACAGCGTTACTTCCGTCAGAAAAAACTGAGTTACCCTCTAGTCGCGCCTAAAGAAGTTTTACTTCAAAAATAGGTCTAAATCACACCTAATAGAATACCTAGATGACTGCGACATATGACATAAACATTAATTATAACATTTATAACCATTACTGATGATATATTTTAATTGTGTTCGAACTGTATATTAATAAAATTGTATTTTAATTTTAAATGTAATTTAATGCTAATTTGAATTGTAATTTATTTATTTTATAAGATAACATT
This sequence comes from Cydia strobilella, assembly GCF_947568885.1. Taxonomy (NCBI): domain Eukaryota; kingdom Metazoa; phylum Arthropoda; class Insecta; order Lepidoptera; family Tortricidae; genus Cydia; species Cydia strobilella. The sequence continues at coordinate 2,032,082 of NC_086053.1, forward strand.
TTGCGCATTTCAATATTAATTAGATTCTCGCTCTCTTTGACATTTGTATGCCAACCGGCAAAACATAGTGCTCAATGTATACCTACACCTAAGACCCATGTATACCTATGTTTTACAAATAAAGCATTCTGATTCTGATTCTGACCTTGTTGCGGAGATCCTTGAGGAACCCTAGGTAATATATCTAACAGTGAATAATGATTACCTGTATAGGGTAATTTTGTTATGTCTGACCATACTCTAAGAGTCTATAAGGGAATAAGGGACGATTGGGCATACTGACTTACATACTCGTCCCTTACAACTTTTACCTATACAGGGTGATTGGTAACACGGTGCAAAGCCGAAAGTAGGTGATAGTTTAGGCCATTCAAAACATTTTAAGGCATATTTTTTTTTTCATTATTTAAGTTTTAGCATTTGCTGATACGATAGCTACAGCCGTGCTTGATGGCTTAATAGCCAAGCATCCCTTACAACTTACAACTTAGCAAGTCCCTTACAACTTTTACCTATACAGGGTGATTGGTAACACGGTGCAAAGCCGAAAGTAGGTGATAGTTTAGGCCATTCAGAACATTTTAAGGCATATATGTCTTACACAAATATTTTTTGTTTTTTTATTATTTAAGTTTTAGCATTTGCTGATACGATAGCTACGGCCGTGCTTGATAGCTTAAATGAAAGGGTAATAGCCAAGCATCCCTTACAACTTAGCAAGTCCCTTACAACTTTTACCTATACAGGGTGATTGGTAACACGGTGCAAAGCCGAAAGTAGGTGATAGTTTAGGCCATTCAAAACATTTTAAGGCATATTTTTTTTTTTCATTATTTAAGTTTTAGCATTTGCTGATACGATAGCTACAGCCGTGCTTGATGGCTTAATAGCCAAGCATCCCTTACAACTTACAACTTAGCAAGTCCCTTACAACTTTTACCTATACAGGGTGATTGGTAACACGGTGCAAAGCCGAAAGTAGGTGATAGTTTAGGCCATTCAGAACATTTTAAGGCATATATGTCTTACACAAATATTTTTTGTTTTTTTATTATTTAAGTTTTAGCATTTGCTGATACGATAGCTACGGCCGTGCTTGATAGCTTAAATGAAAGGGTAATAGCCAAGCATCCCTTACAACTTACAACTTAGCAAGTCCCTTACAACTTTTACCTATACAGGGTGATTGGTAACACGGTGCAAAGCCGAAAGTAGGTAATAGTTTAGGCCATTCAAAACATTTTAAGGCATATACGTCTTAGACAATCTTTTTTTTTCATTATTTAAGTTTTAGCATTTGCTGATACGATAGCTAGATAGCTACAGCCGTGCTTGATAGCTTAAATGAAAGGGCAATAGTCAAGCATGTTTCTAAAATGGTTTGAATAACCAGGGCTATTTTAGTTTTTTTATCGTCTTAAGAAAACACTTAAATATATGACGACCGGTCTGGCCTAGTTGGTAGTGACCCTGCCTGTGAAGCAGATGGTCCTGGGTTCGAACCCCGGTAAGGGCAATATTTGTGTGATGAGCACAGATACTCGTTCCTGAGTCATGGGTGTTTTCTATGTATTTAAGTATAATATTTATTTATTTATATATATTTTTTCATTTTTTTCATTTTTTTTTGCCTTAAAATGTTCTGAATGGCCTAAACTGTCACCTACTTTCGGCTTTGCATCCTGTTACCAAACACCCTGTATACTACGTGGCCGCAAAATTGCGCCAAAAAAATCTGCATTTCCATAGAAACCATAGTTCCATAAAATCTGCAGTTCCATAGAAACCATAGTTCCATAAAATCTGCAGTTCCATAGAAACCATAGTTCCATAAAATCTGCAGTTCCATAGTAGACATATGATTTGCATTTTCGGCGTTTGGCATAACAAAATCGCTGTGTATAAAGCTGACTGTATCTTTATTATGTGTAATAAGGGCTGTTATGTTTATATGATTGATGAACATTAGTAATTAGAGTAACAATAGGAACTGCTTCCTGTTGACGAAAATGGATGAATAACATGTGTTGGTTTTAATAAAAAAACTTTCGTGGGACAAAGACATATTAAATATATTAAAAAGGGGTCACTCACGTATTTTAAGTCGAAAATTGTTGGACATGTTTCGCTCTATACTGAAGCCAGTTATATTCGGTATAGAGCGAAACATGTCGAGCAATTTTCGACTTAAAATACCTACGTGAGTGACCACTTTTTAATATTTATTAAACCTCGTGAGAGATTTTGGCGCTTTTGAATTTGGAACTTTCTTTTATTTCTTATGAGTTCAAAACTCGAATTTAATTTGTACTTGTACAAGTAGGTACACGGGGACTTACGAGGTTAACATGTGTTGGTATTAATTTTTATAATTATTTATAATAATTAGTTGTAAAATAAAATCAACATGAGGCCATGTTAGATTGTTGTTTACTTTCTGATTAACAAAGAAAAAAAAGAAAACCTTTTTTTCATATTACTTTTCCTGTAAACGAAGAACTTTTGAAGTACATAGGTCTTTTTAAATTTTTTGGCAACTTCAAATTGTAAATGTGCATGTTAGGTTGAGTTCCTGAAAATGTTGTATTGTATATTCATAGACAAAAGTTTCTAATTTGATTTTCAACAATTTCAACATCTTAAGTCATAATATTGTCTTCGGTTACCGCGATAGTTACTCGTGAAATAAAACTATGAAAACGGATTATATCGCGTATATTGAATTTAATCCGCGATATAATCCGTTTTCATAGTTTTATTTCATCTTAAGTCATATTCTTCTACTAAAAATTCTCCTACTCTTGTTATCCGTTTATTTTTTTACCCATTTATTTCTTCCATACGGTAAATTCTACTACCTAAAGGTTGTCTGTAAGAGATCGCTTTTTAGCGATAAGACCGCCTGTTGTTGCTTAGTTCGCTATGTTAATTATAATGTATCTAAATTTGTTTTAACTATGCACAATAAAGAATATATTATTATTATTATTCTTCCTTTCAGTAAGTACCTTTTTCCGTTAATTTTCTTTGACAAAATCCTGCTTAAAGCCTTACGGATTACCAGATAATGGATCTCACAGTAACATGCCTTATAAACGACAAATCTCTTCCTACCCACTGAACACCGAAATTCCCAACTAGTCGGAAGACGCAAGATTCAATTCGTTCGAAATTATTTGACCGCCGTAGGAATCTAATCTTCCTATCGTCCGTCACGAATGCTTCTATGCATATGGACCAGAAAATCCAAAAAAAAAAGAGAGCTACAAATAGGGCAAACTTTCCTAATGCTAGGTAAACATTTGTAAATTCCCCTCTTTTCCTATTCCTATGTCAAATGTCCTAGGTTTCTTTCCAGGCAGCAATACTCCCAACGAGTGGGAATGCAAGATGCAATCCGGTTGGACATTATTTGACCACTGCTGACTGCGGGGAATCTAATTTTCCGCGCGTCATAGATGCTTCGACATGGACTACAAGATGCAGGAAGAGATTTAAGATGGCCATAAAATACTGGTTTTACAGACTATTTAGCTGTCCTATTGCTGGGTAAAGACTTCAAATTCAGCCCTTTTCTTACCGCTATATGCCGAATGTCTTCGGTCGTGTTTTAATTCCGTGTTTTCCAGTTTTCTTTCGCACTTGTATCGTAATGTACTATTTTCGGCGAAGTCTGAAATGCATTGTCATGTAATCTTATTATTGAACTTGGTTCTCAGTTGTACATTAAGGGATTAGTTAAATAATAAAAATATCTACAGAAAAAATTATCTTTTCCACGGCAAATATATTCTCAATTGCATTTTGTTTAACTTTAACAAAAATATCACTTCATTTATAGATTTAAAATAAGCACGTTACCTCTTTTTTCGTATAATTAGTTCAACTATTTACATCGCATCTAACATCTAAATTTTCATTTAATTATAGAGCTGCCAATTTGTGTGTAACCCCCCATATTTAAGGAAATATCCCATCTCTTCTCGTTTCTCCGCAGTTTGTATCAAAGGCGCATCTCAGTCGGCTCTACAAAAATGGCCTCAACTCAAAGAGACGTCGCGTCGTTACATGCATCCGTTGCTGGCGCGGACAGCTTTGAGTCTTGGCTAGTTTACTCTACAAATATCTGGCCACTAGATGCGATCTCTAGGTAATAAATATTTTAGTTTTCACCTATAGAGTAATGACAACGATCTAGATTGATAAGACAAATTGCACAAACTTGATAATACAGGAAATTGTGATATGAAGGCTTTAACTTCAATCACAATTTTCTAAATGAGAGTCCCACGTTGACCAGATCAATCGTTGATTTTTTCATTGTGATTGACATCTGTATTAACAATTTATAGATTGTAATAATGTGGTACGTCCCAAAATAAAAAAGGAAAAAATATATTAACATTTAAATGAGAACTGCCTATTATTGTGAATTGTGATAAAGAAAAACCACCGAAATGCGAATTCGGAAAAAAAATACATAAAATTTTCTCCAACCAACTCCAAACACCTCCTCCCCTTCTCTCATCTGGAGTTGCTGGCGTACATAGGCTATGGAGACTGCTTAACATCAGGCGGACCGTATGCTTGTTTGCCACCGGCGTAGTATATAAAAAAAAAAACAACTTTTGAGACGAAAAACAGATCTTGGTAGGTGATTTAGATATTTTTTAGGTATGCCTTCTAGCTTTTCCGTATGCCGTCGGTGACGTCAGTTCAATTCCTTCTACCCTTGCAAGTCTCAATGTCTATTAGCAAGAGGTTCTCTGTAAAAATGCTCTCAAAGGCCGTCATTACCTTGCTGCCGACAGGCTTCGGCTCGGGCTAGTGGAACTTATCTCAATTTGTTGTTGGACTTTGACTTCGACTTTGAGTTCTGAGAATAAGGGGAAAATTGTGAGTTGGCATTATTACGTTTAAATCGAGGCGCTGTTGATTATTTTAAAAATTTCAACTTTGATGATTTTTAAGTTGCTTGTTGTGCTTCTGGGCTGCGCTGTGATGTTCGGATGACTGCAGCTGCATTACTGTTGCGACATTACTGCTATGGCGTTGATGCCACCATTGTGTCCGTCAATTTGCTTGATAAAATGAGTGAATTCGCCGCCACATTAGGTACTGCGCCATTATGACGCTCAATCTGTCACTAATTTTTTTAAGTGCTCGCGTCAATGCCGCGACAGTAGTGTCGCTATATTAATGCATCTGCCATCCGAATGTCTCCCTAAAAGCGCGGGCGAAATGCACTGCGAAGTACTATCAAATAAATGTCAAATCAAATGGCTCCTTGTATTGGATTTCAAGTTCTGGGATTTGTTTTAGACAGACAACTCTGTTGATGTCGAAAGGGTATTCAAACTCCAAAAGAAATGCGTGCGTGCTATAGCAAATGCTCATATACGGACTAGTTGCAAACCACTTTTTAAACAGATGAACATATTACCTCTAGACTTATATTGACCGGGATATAGACCGTGATTACCTTTTGTATTATTTGTGAGCTCCCGATATTTCGACGCAGTTACATGCATCATGTTCACGGGTGACTGACGATAGCGGGTGGGTGTCAAAGTTGTGTAGACAGCGCTCTGTCTACCCTCATTCTTGCGCGTCGGCTGCGTTCACTTTCAACGTTACCAACGGTCGCATTCACACTTGTTGGTCCGGTCGCGTTCACACTCGTTGGTCTGTCCAAACACACTACACTCACGGTGTCACTACGCGTGTTTGATTCGGACCTGGTGTATACAAAGTTGAGTGCAGCTGCGGTAGTTCGTACATTGGGCAGACCAAACGCACTATTGCCTGCAGAATTAAAGAACACATTGCTGCGGTCAAGAACAATGACGTTCGCAAGTCAGCTATTGCTCAGCATCTCCTTGAGTCGGGTACAAATCACTGGATCGAGTTGCATAGTCCCAAGGTCATTTCGACAGAACGCCACTATATACCAAGATTGGTAAGAGAAGCCGTTGAAATTCACAAATACAAAAATTTTAATCGTGAAGATGGGTTTAAACTGTCAAATGTGTGGAATCCTGTGATTTGTTTGTGTAAAAAACCAGTGATATCCGAATCAAACACGCGTAGTGACACCGTGAGTGTAGTGTGTTTGGACATACCAACGAGTGTGAACGCGACCGGACCAACAAGTGTGAATGCGACCGTTGGTAACGTTGAAAGTGAACGCAGCCGACGCGCAAGAATGAGGGTAGACAGAGCGCTGTCTACACAACTTTGACACCCACCCGCTATCTTCAGTCACCCGTGAACATGATGCATGTAACTGCGTCGAAATATCGGGAGCTCACAAATAATACAAAAGGTAATCACGGTCTATATCCCGGTCAATATAAGTCTAGTGAAACTAACCGTGAATCATTCAAAACTCTAATATTACCTCTAGCTTGTATGTATATACTGAAAATCTGTAATTTTTCAAAGAAATACCCAAAATATTTCCAAAAGCGTGCAGACATGTGTTCATTTAACCCAAGAACACAATACAAAGATATCTTACATCAGCCACGATGTATGACAGATATATACAGAAAAAATGCTTATAACATGAGTATAAAAATCTATAATAATTTACCTGTTCAAATAAAATCACTTGAAGGCAATAAGTTTAACACAACTCTAAGGAAATGGCTTCTTGATCACTGCTTCTACAACATTAGTGATTATATTGCCTATAAAGAGTAAAATGATGATTTCACTAATTGTACATAATGTTTAATTTACTGTTGCTCGTTTTTTATATTTTTAGCCTAATGTATTATCTTTAAAGTTAAATTAAAATAATGTACGCTTGCAAAATTCCTGTACCTTATAGTTTTTTATTTGCATGGTTTAATTCATTATTAACGATGTTTAAATTTGCATGCTGTTTAAACAGCTGAAGAAGGTGAAACGATTGTATGTAATGTACATTTAACCTAAGACAATTATTGTACCCTTTTTCTGCAAATAAAATTATTTCTATTTCTATTTCAAAATGATAATCTTATTTAAAATTAGCCTCCCGCCTAGCAGCAGCAGGGAAACTTGTCAGTCGTCAGGGGGCGCAAATTTGGTGACTGCCCCGGGCACCATATCCTCTAGCTACGCCCCTATAACCGTAATACGTAACATTACTAAGTACAAAGTATCACAAACAATTGAAATTCATCTAGCATTTGTCACTTTTCGCCCAATTTACCAAGCCCGCATCACGTCTACTATCACTACAAGTCAAACAGCGGATTCCTCGCGTTCCTTCTTAATTAAAATAAACCCTTCATACACGAAACATCATATTTTCATACACAAACTACGTTACTTACGCTTTTTTGAAGTGGATGCGTAGATAAGCTTCGCAAAATTCTTAACATAGGGTTGTCATTCCCAAGCGCCATCGCGGAAAAAATAGGTATTAATATAACCTGGGTTGTAGGGATAATGTATACGCTCGACGCAGATAATTAATGAAAGTTGAATGTAGAAATGGCAGGAAATTTGAGGTGAATGATGAAATGAATAAACGATTATATTATCAAGTATTAATCGCTCTGAATGAGTATGTTTTCTAACATATGTAACACAACACAAGCCACAAAACATGTATAACACAAGCCTCCTTGGGCTTACCATGGGATGGGACTTAGTCAATCTGTGTATTAAGAATGTCCTGTAATACTTATTTATTTATTTATTATATGTATATGAATAACTGATTTTTTGTGAATCATATGTACAGTCAGCTGCAGAGAGAGGTGACCCTCCTGGAAACAAACTTCTATATAGGGCGGGGGGAAGGGGGTACTTAAGGGTCTCGGCAAGACAGACTCAGCCTAGCGCTGCGTCAGAATCGCATTGAAAAATGTAAATAATTTCTGTCAATAAATAATTTTGTATAAGTAATGGGCAGATATTAGCATTGATAATTACATGATGTGGCAATTATTTTATGAATTGATCGGTGGTCCACATCACTAAATAGTATAAAACAAAGTCGCTTTCCGCTGTCTGTCCGTCTGTCTCTATGTATGCTTAGATCTTTAAAACTACGCAACGGATTTTGGTGCGGTTTTTTTTTATAGATAGAGTGATTCGAGAGGAAAGTTTATATGTATAATTTGTAAAGGTCTTGTTTGTGTAAATTAGTTGAATTATCCGTGCGAAGCCGGGGCGGGTCGCTAGTCATGAATAAGTCAAACCTAACCAAACCATATCATGAAGTGATCAATTGTGAAATGGTCAAATTCTATACTGGCCGCGACATTTTTTTTTGTATTTATGCAAATTAAATAAAAAGTTGGAGATACTGGTTAGTATAGCCTTAGTGCGATAGGAATAGTGTCTAGAGTCGAGTTGTTTGATTTTACCCTTTATTATTATGCTTTAGATTTAAGGTAGGTAACGTTATTAAATATTTAAAGAAGGCTAGGGGCTGTTTTGTAAGTCGCATACCCAGGGGTTAAATTAGTAATATATAAAATTTTATAAAATTAGTGATATATTAAAGATATTTCGTAATTATTTTCCGTCTAGAAATTCATCATCATCTTCCTCGCGTTGTGGGCCAGGAAATGAATGCAAAAAATGTTATAAAGGGAAATGCTTGGAACACAATTTTTGACTTGGTAGCTTTGTTTGGACTAGTTAGGAGGTGAACATATCAAAAGTCCCCGCCCGTAGCCCTGGTGCCGGGGGGAGAGGGGGTTAGAAGGTTCTTTTGTCGGTGTTTCGATTATATCTCGGAAACTATGCGTCTGAGCGACATGGCCACTTATACAAAATGAAAAGTGATTTAATTTGTTACAAGTTAAGCAGTTTTTTTGACTGAATTGAACTTGTAGCAAATTTAATCAGCTTCCGTTTTGTTTGAAACCCTCCTTTCTCTCCGGCACCACGGTTACTGCCGGGGACTTTTGATATGTTCATTTCCTAACTAGTCCAAACAAAGCTACGGAGCCAAAAATTGTGTTCCTAGCATTTCCCTCTATACCTTCTTATTGCTTGGCCTATATGGCAAGTTACTTATAACAGTTATAACTGGTCTCGCTTTGCAAGTAACCCGAAGCACGTTCTAATTTACATTATCTTTTGCGACATCAAAATTTAGCTGCTGCACGCTCTTTGAGAGACTCTTGGCCATATTTACCGACGAAAATGTAATACCAATCCAAATAATTGTTTGGTATATTATATTTCAAACATCAAACATCAAAACATCAAACATTTAATTATTCAGCAAATAGGCCACAGGGGCACTTTTACATGTCAATTTTTACAAACAATAAAATTTAACCAAAATTACAAAAAACAATTACATAAATATAAATGTTAAATTACACAAGAAAAAAAAACTAATAAAAACTATACAAATAACAGAAGTACTAAAATTGTTTAGAGATGTAAAAGTCTCTAGGTGTCAGAGATAAAAGGTATATAATAATAAAAAAGATCATCAAATTATCCAGAGATATAAAGGGTCTCCAAGACTTGAATTGTTATATAATTAATAAAAAGACAAGATATTAAATCAGACAAACAGACAAGAACCGAATGAAGTGCCTGATTTAATATTGTATTGATAGTTACTCATGAAATAAAGCTTTATCGCGTATATCTTTACAGGAAAATGGTTGTATTGTATTATATGAACCGATTTTGCATGTACAACCAGCCTTAAAGCTTAGTTCTTCTACTCAGAATCGACAGCTTTCTCCATCCTGCCATTAAAAAGATGTCCCAAAATGCACGTTTTAGTGTAATTTTTTATTCACAAGCTTAGCATAATAATAATAATTATGACACCAACTTAATCCAAAGTTGGTGTCGTACAACAAAATAATGCTATTCGTAAGCCCTTTCAAACGAGATATGTCTCAACAGTATACATCCATGGTACAAATTGCCCATTCTCCTTTAAAAGTGGAAAAATTACTGCCTTTGGTGAGACTTCAACTCACGGCCTCTGGATTTTTTACACTTGTATATATGTGCGTGACGTAGTGGAATGTACAATTTTCATACAATTTTTTGTGACATTTTTTATTATTATCGGGATTCACTATGCTAGTGATTCTGAGTTGAAAGAATACAAAAACACCGGGATCTGTGAGAATCAGGTTTTCAATATTAATTTTAGAAAACGCCTAACAATATTTACAGAAATATGAACAGGCGGGTCTATGTACGAAATTCTTAGTGATTAGAAACCTTACTATATTACATTTGTATGATATCACCATTTCCGAATAAAACCCCCTTGTAAAGCTTCCAAATCCTTTAACAGATTTAAGGTCTCTCGCACAAGTTGACTAAGCTCCAGCATCACTTAACTTACTTAACACTTAAGCTGCTAAGTTGCCTTATTAGCGAGTTAAATTGTTTAGATTAAGTCCTTCGCTTTGTGCCTTATTGCTGAGCAAAATGGCGGAAGCTATGATTACGTAAAGATAAGTTAAGCCGGAAAAAAATTGCGAAACGGTAACATTCTGTTATTATTCGCGAAAAGTAGGTTAATCGCGTATAATTAAGTAACTTTTAGGGTTCCGTACCCAAAGGGTAAAAACGGGACCCTATTACTAAGACTCCTCTGTCCGTCCGTCTGTCTGTCCGTCTGTCTGTCACCAGGCTGTATCTCATCAACCGTGATAGCTAGATAGATGATGTATTTCTGTTGCCGTTATAACATCAAATAGTAAAAAGTACGGAACCCTCGGTGGGGGAGTCCGACTCGCACTTGTCCGGTTTTTGGTTATCGTCACCACAGATCATATAATACCATCGTCAGTGTTGTTGGTTGTGACGTACAAAATTATATTATCAAGTGTGTGGTGGCAAAACCGAGTAACCACACTGCTTTCAAATCCAAACTGTTTTTATTAAAAATATAATAATCTTTTTTACTTAAAGTATTTAACTTAAAAAAAAAACGCTTCACTAAACTCCACCAAATTTAATTTAGTTTCATTGGACAACGGGCAACATTGCTCGCAAACTTTTTTAAATTCGCCTCAAATGAGCCTTGAATGAGCGTTCAGCCACGTGGCATAATGTTTTTTTTTTTGAACATTTATGAAGCACACGCCTTACTAAACCAACTTACACTCAGTATTCAACAAGCGAAAATTAATCTTTCGACATTGTATTAAGACCTGATAGGTGAATAATTTTAAGTTGTTGTGAGACATATCTTATGAATGGAGAATAAAAATGTTTTTATAATCTTTATTTGTATTCAAAGCCATCGGTAGTAAGAATGTAAATGTGTGTTTTAATAGAGAGTATGAATGACAAAATACATTCTTAGATTGTAATAAAAACTGATATTGATGATGTTTTCGATCATCAAATCGTAATCTACATACATCTACTAAACGAAATAGGTATTGTGTATTGTGGTGTTTATATTTGCATCCGTCAATCTAATAACTTGGGTTAATTATATTATAAATAAAATTTATTATTGCTCCACACAGTGCCCTTGTATTATAGCCGCCGCCATGACAGTACTGACACTGACTAGTGTTGCCAACGAATCTACTTATTTTATTCATGAACACCACATGTATTGTAAGCCGAAGCTGTACTAGTCTAATATCAAATAAGATACCTATTTAGTTTGAGTGCTGCTCATGTATACTTCATTCAAGCTATATTGCTCCTGTAATACCAAGGATTTAAATAGAAAAACATCCCTCCTCTCATTCTATTTATCGAAATGTTCAAGATAAACATTCGCACCGAACCAATCGCCTCGAGATATGATCGCTTTCTTCATTACTTCTTAATTGAAAAGAGTGCTTCTTAATCAAAGCAAAACGGACGATAAGGGCTGTTCTTCCTTGCAGAAACAAAATGTTTGCCTCAAAGGTAAGCGTGATCCCTACAACTTTGACGACTGTTCATCATTCTTATGGACCTTATGGTTAATGACGGTTAATATACAAACGAGGCTCTTGAAATGTACATTTTTGTCTTCGAAAAACGGTCTATATGACTATCATATGAAGTTATCCCTTCTTTAAAGATACCTATACCCCGTCCACAGCTATGAATTACCTAGTTCATACATCAATTACCGCTATTAAAAAAGTTGTGATTCGTCAATAAAAGTTTTGATTAGCTAAAATAAACTTTTGTATACTGTATGTCACACCTCTTGCACGGCATTACAATATTTGACGCTGTTAAGATGTGTACAGTCAAGTGGAAAAATATGGGTGCACACATCATATTCAAAAATATGTACCATAAGCTCTTATGTCAGCGAATTAAGAGCTATGGGACATATTTTTGAGTTAGTTATATCCATATTTTTACACTTGACTTAAGGTACCTATTTAAATTTGATTCTCTCACGGCACAATTCCCATCCAGCATGGGGTCATTTTTAGCTCTATTAGAAAGACTTTTATAAGTAGCTGTTATTCTGTTTATTACTTATAGTGGTTAGATTTTAGGCTCACTCGCTTGGCAAGCGTTGCGAATAATATTTCTCTCTAGCATTAACTTCAGCGTTAAAATGGAGTAAGTTTATAGGAACACACTGGCACTTGGCTTGGCTTTGGCTGACTTTATTATACTAGCTAGCTCGACGGGGTCTAACATTGTTTGAGTTTACACTCTATAGTCTCTACAGTCTACACAGATATAAGGTGAGTTTTGAAATACATTTGAAAGGTGCTATGGTTGCAAGATTTTCTTTAGTCAAAATTTTAAAGTATTTCTTAATCTATATGTTAATAAAATAGTATGAGAGGCTTCTAGCCTGTGATTTTTTTCTTCTACTTCTTATCTTCCGTTTTGTTATGTATTTTTAATATTCTGTTTTTTTTTTTAATTCAGCCCTTGAATGAGCGTCTGTAATATTAGTAAGAAAGCAAATAGTTAAAAAACACTATGTTGTGCTGATAATTCAAAAATATGTTAAATATGAATAGTTATAGTTAGTGATCAATTGATCATATTGTATCGGGCTTTTACTAGTGAATTTTACGTTATTTAATTACAATTAATTATGCATATTGCAATCTTATATACCTATAGGTATTCTCATGGTATTCTCTAACTTGGTTTTTACTATAGTTTGTCAAATGACTGTCTCATTTCAAACATAGACAGAGAGAATCATACTATCTTTGTCTTACATTAGTACTAGCACCCAAAAGAAAAGGATGAGTATAGTTTTTTTTTGTTCTTATTTACTGACAATTTGGTTTTACCACCTATATTTTACTTTTCACTTTTGTTTCATATTCAACTCGTTTAAACAAGTTATCAACATGTGTTTTACATTTGATTTGATACTGGCAACCCTAACCACATAATCAGAATAGGCGTTTTCGTAAATCTGTATAAAATACAGAATAAAGATATCACGTAATATTCCGAGTTCCATTAAAGACGGGATAATATCAAAGGGATTGGGATCAAACGAACCTTATTCAATTAGTAGATTTGTTTTTGGAAAGACGTAAATGGTAGATTTTTTTACCAGAATAGGCCCGGTAAGGGTAAGGTGCCGGATTCAATTTCTGAATTCCTCGCGGCGGTTGGGGAATGAATAAGTAATATGTCGTTACCTTTTTTAATTAATATGTATATTTTTGCAAGGAAAAAGATTATGTTGCTTATAAGCTAGCTAATGTTTTGCCAAAAATATAAACAAATTTGTACTAAACAGCAAACTTAAGTGTTTTAAAATAAAAAAATACGTCGAAATTAAACTATCGTGAGACATATTTCAAAATATTTAGATCAGTACGGTTTCACTCACTATTATTTTTAGTCGCTTTTGGACAAAATTACATGATTATGGAACAATATTATTATGGTAATTAATGGTCTGGGGCCTATTTCTAGAATGATATTAGTCTAATATTATTAGTGTGTTGTCATGGCAACTCATACGATTTGACAGTTCGTGGACTAATAATATTAGTCTAATACCGTTCAAGAAATGGGAACCTGGAAAGACGTTTTATTGGTAAAAAAGGCAGGAATTTTTGAAAAACTTTCTTCCTTATGTACGATTTGCCATTTTTTTGCGACTTTCTTACTGACAAATTGGTTTGCCAGACTGTACCTATATAGTGTATGTAGTTTGCTTATCACATTGCTAATTTCCGTTAACCACGAACAACATGTACATAATTTAATATATTTCTGCCTGAGACACCTTATACATATGTGCATGAGCCAACGTTTGAAATAAACAGTTGATTATTTATTGAAAACTTTCGCGTCAATTTCACACTCAAGTCAGTACTCTCATACAGTGTGAATTTTATTTCAAACTCTCTTAGCTAACTGGTCAAACAAGCAATATTTTATTTATTCTTACTACGTTCAACAACGGCCAATCAATCAATCGGCCCACATGCGTAGTTAACGATTCACTTTCACGCCTCACAACAACCATTGACTCTCCATATTTGGTGGTATCTATTTTCCTAGCTGTGATGTCCGAACAAGGGCCTGACACTCTTTGATAGAGAAAGATAGTCTTATTGCGATTCCTATAAGAGGAAAGAGAAAATAGTGCCATGCTTTGTCCTTATCACCGACCGGGTTTTTTTTCATGGTCGGGTTATGGCAGCACAGGTAGGCGATGGCGAAATACGGAAATTTATAAGAGTGAAAGAGAAAAAGGATTATGCTGCCATACATTAACCTCTCAATACATGAATATGTCTTTCTCTTACCCCTGGTCGCTCGGTTTCATGTCTATAACTACTATACTATGTCTATGTGTCCGAATAATAAATGGGCAGATGCGCTAGCAACACTGGTCAGCTGTCATGGCGCTCGGAGTGAAGCGGTGCACTGTGTCGATGATAATATTTTTTTCTTATTTACTTGTTATCCTAAGAGTTCATGGATTGATGAACTAAAATGTGAACACCACACTAGCCTTCCTGCCTCGCACAGCTAAACTGTGGAATGAAACGTCTCTCGCGGTATTTCCGGACCGATACGACCATTAAACCTTCAAGAAAAGAGCGTGCTCCAGTCTTAAAGGCTGGTAACGCACTTGTAATGTAACCCCTGTGGTGTGGCATATACTTGAAAAATTCGACCCATGCCGCCGTGGCCCGGGTTTTTTATTTTTTATTTTTCGGCAATGATTTAGAGAATCTATGGTATTGTCGAGCGAGCAAATTTAAAAAAAACTATAAATATGATGGCTTTGACTCATTGGCAAACGGTTTGGTGCATCCGGCCCAAAGAGTATTACACTATATGTTTACTATCTAATTAAATTGTTACGTTTGTGACACCTGAATTTTCGTACATAACAACTGCTCGCTCTTGCATCATGCTAGGTCATCATATATTTTGCGCACTGCGCACGGTACGCGTTTTTTTTAATAACAATCCTTAAAAATCTTCTTTGACTCCTACAATTCTGTACACCTCTTAAAACCCAAATAAAACGTGTGTCACCGCTCGTTACGCCGCGGAACGCACGACTTCATCGCGCCTTAGGCTGCGGAATTTTAAAAAGTTGTGGCGCGGTGTTGCCACCTTTTTTTGGTAGCGGTGAACGTTTGCGTTTCGTATTTGCATTGAAAAAATATTGTCATTTTGCAGACCAGTTGGTCTCATTACGTAGATCTATAATTTTTCATTAGAATTATAACTATTATACCTGAGTATGTTTATTTCTTCGATATATCTGCAGTTACTGATAAGTAAACTAAAAGATTTATTGAGTGCTTCCCACATTCAAATAAATTATGAAAACAGGTCGTATTCAAACAAAAAGTGGCACAGTGATCTTGTCAGTAGAAAAGGCGGCAAATTAAAAAAAATGTAGGAGCGAAGAGTTGACTTCCTATAGAAAATTTGAATTTCGCGCCATTTTCTACTAACAAGTTGCGTGTGTTTCAGTATATGTCAACTTATTTATTCTCTTTATATTTGTATTTGTATTCTTGGCATTAAATTAATACCTATGTACACAAAACTACAAAATTCTAATAGACTATTTACTTACAATAAATGTATTAAAATATAGTTTGTCAAAGGACTGTCTAATTTCAAACATGGAGAGAATCATACTATCATTGTCTTACACTAGTACTAGCACCCAAAAGAAAAGGATGAGTATAGTTTTTTTTTGTTCTTATTTAGTGTCAAGATTTGCTTAATACGTTTATCGTATAATGATGATGCGTATTCGAGCCACGCACTAGATTAAAAAAATAATTTCGTTACAAAACTGTTTAAATAAGATTAAAGGCATTAAAATTCATGAAGCAACACAGATTTAAGGCCAACTCCCTTTTTAATGACCCGCACGAATGACTCCATATTGTGGTCTTAATACAAAAAGGGTTTATCTCATTACAGCCCCTAAAGTAAGATAGGACTTTGTTCTGTCAAGCCTCCGAAAGGGGTTTGTATTTTATTCCTTCGATAAAGTTCCGGTTGTAAAACAAGGTACCGTCAACCGGGGTGAATAGGAATGACTGGGGTGAATAGGGACAAACAATAAAATGTGATTTACCTATTTCTTAATAACTAGCCGCGCAAATTCTATACAAAATCTACTGTTATTTTCAATCGAATGGTTCAATTTGTGTGGGCATTCATTTTTTAAGAAATTGTCAGGTAAATCACCTTCTAAGGTTTGTCCCTATTCACCCCACCAGCCATCCCTATTCACCCCAGTTGACGGTACTAGGAAAAGTAGATTAGATGAAAATTCGGCGTATTTGGTAGCAAAAGTAAGTTTTACGAGTATAACAAATAGGTGGCAGCACTGGCAACATTGTGAAATTTAAAATGGCCGACGGAGATTACAGCGTGAGCTGTCAATGTTTCTTTTATGGCACGGTGTTTATTTGACTAAGGCACAAATGAAAACATCCGAAAGGTACTTTTAATGTTATGGTTTGTGCCATATACTTAAAAAAAGATAATCTACAAGGACTCTTTTGAATTTTATACTCTAATTTGCCAGTAGAAAATGTAGCAAATTTGAAAGGTAAAAAGTTCGGTCTCCCGTAGTGATTTTTAATTTCGTGTCTTTTTACTAATGAATTAAACTACTGACTAAAAACTGTTGTTTAAGGAATATTTTTAGTTGAGAATAGATTACCAAACATTATTTATACATTTACAAATTATATTTCAACACACAACACAACACAAGCCTTCTTGAGCTTACTGTGGGACTTAGTCAATCTGTGTAAGAATGTTCTATAATATTTATTTATTTCAAAAAGTGAATAATTGCTGCCTTGGGTGAAACTTGAACTCACGGCCTCTGGATAGATATTCCAGCGCTCTACCAACTGAGCCACCAAGACCTCATCTATAGCCAGCGAACCAAGCGAGCGAAGCAGCGAGTCAAGTCTCACCCAAGGCAGTAATTTTTTCCACTTTTAAATTTATTCTAAGCTTAATCTTAATACCATCGTTCGTAGACATTTCTGCTTGTTAAAAAATAATCTTATATTTAAAATATTCATAAGACAGTGTAATAATGTCGTAACTCAAGATTCATAAGATTTCTATCATGAACAGTAAAATGCGCGTTACGCCCATTTTATTTGTCGAAATGATGGCTCCGTTTTAATATTTTACTACGGAAATAAAATATGGCGACCCAAAAGTCGTAAAAAGCCAATTTCTTATCTGGCTACAGAATACGAAATGCGATTTCTTCCTAATAATAACTTTATGGGGAAAAATATAAGTTTTGAGGCAAAAGCTGTTAACATCTTTTTTTTTTGACAATTCTAGTTATAGTTTACGACGGTACGTTTTTATTGTCAAACAGTAGCCATCAAATAAATTTAAAACTTTAAAAGTTTGTAAGAACCATTTACAATAAATAAGAAAATTTAAAAAGGTAACGAAATAATGCTATACCTACCTATTATTGTAAGGTATATGAAAAAACCGGCCAC
The DNA here is from genome assembly GCF_947568885.1 of Cydia strobilella. Taxonomy (NCBI): domain Eukaryota; kingdom Metazoa; phylum Arthropoda; class Insecta; order Lepidoptera; family Tortricidae; genus Cydia; species Cydia strobilella. The sequence goes on from NC_086053.1 coordinate 2,049,997, forward strand.
GTGCGAGTCGGACTCGCGCACCGAGGGTTCCATACTTTTTAGTATTTGTTGTTATAGCGGCAACAGAAATACATCATCTGTGAAAATTTCAACTGTCTAGCTATCACGGTTCATGAGATACAGCCTGGTGACAGACAGCGGAGTCTTAGTAATAGGGTCCCGTTTTTACCCTTTGGGTACGGAACCCTAAAAAAGATGGACTAGCCGACGTTTACCTAACTCTTAAGAAGTCGGCTATCTACAGGGTGGCTAAAAAATAAGTGCATTCCCGTTGTCAGGGAGGTTTTGGGATTATACCGAGCAACTTTTACTATGGGACCAACCACGAAATCGCGAAAAAAAATTTGGCTGGTCCGTTTTCTATGGGAGGGTAAGCTTGGCTCCTATGACTGGAGTAGGTGCCAATTTGGCAACGTTTTTAAATCCCTGCCGGGCATTATATTAACTTTTTTATCGACTTTAGCACTTTTGTTACTTATCACGCGGGCTTCTAACATTTCATCCCAAAAGCACAAAAATATGTTAAAGTTTTAACATGAGCAACTTTTACAATGGGACCAACCAAGAAATCGCGAAAAAAATATATACCCTACTATAGAAAATGGACCAGCCAAAATGTATGAAACAGCCAATTTTTTTTTCGCGATTTCGGGGTTGGGCCCATAGTAAAAGTTGCTCAGTATAATTCCAAAACCTCCCTGACAACGGGAATGCACTTATTTTTTAGCCACCGGGTATAATGAATAAGCTGCATGTGAATATTCTTAAAAAACTACTTTTATTTTATTATTATATACATTCAACAGGATACTTAATGGTCTCACAAATAGCCAAGCCGGTGACAATCGAATTCTATTAACGCCTCGCATCTGCTTTGCGAATGTAGACACAGCTTTAGCCCACTAATTTAACTGTGCACTCATATCGAATATTCCATTAATACCGACGAATATGAGCCATACTCGACATTCAAACATCGCAATTTAATTTAATATTACTCACGGTACATCTCGTACTAATATATTGGTGAGAGCGAGATCCACTGCAAGTAATGTCAAGTCAATATAAAATCAAGTTGGGATTGAATGATTGAATGCCGCTCCAGTAAATCATTCGTCCATTCATTCGCTAGATTTATGCTCGTCTCATTTCCGAACGTGCCCACTTTAACATTCATGTACATTTATATGGAAAAAGCTCTGCAAAACGGAAAAATTGGAGTACAATTTTGTAGACCAAAATCACATACGATTTTTAACCGTCATCGAATATTTCATAAGTAAAGTTAAAAAAAACATTTAAAAATGATCTTTGGTAAGCTATGTAATTTCTCATCTGGTAACCGATTACCAAAACATTTTCTGTTCCTAGCTTTCAATTACAAATGGAAATCGGAAATTACAATTTCGTAACTGCCGGTAACCTGATACCTATACACGAAATGTCGCTGGCACAAGTATTTACATTGGAAACCATTGCCTTTGATCTGTGAAGCGAAACTAGGTTTTTTCCGATTAGGATCCTTACGACATTTGCATTCACCGAAAAACTGTAACGCTGCGTCTTACATAAGCGAACAACTCGCGAACGCGAAGCGAAGCGGCGCGGCAGGCGCCGGGCCCACGGCGTTCGCGTTCGCAACGAGATCGCCCACGTAGGACACTTCTATAGGTATCAAAGGATTGATTCACCCGGCGCCGCATCGCTCCGCCTCGCGTAGTATGCTGCGTAAAAAACAAGTTACGAGAAACTCATTGATACGAACCGAAGTTTAAACACTTCAAACCCGCGACCTCCAGTTTAAAAGTCTTTACCGCTTCCAGATCGATTCTAATTGAACAATTTGATATGGTTTTAATACAAGCTTGACGATTATCTTGGTGATTAGCGCGTATCTCACGCACGACTTTCACTTTTTTTCGCATAAGAATAAGAATAAGAACAAGAATAAGAATAAATTTATTATCAATGAAATACATTGATAACAAATTTTAAAAGCTTGTTAGTAACGCCGTCAGGGCCTGGTGCACAGTCAACGTGAGCGATCTTAAGGTCGTGTCAAAATAGGATTAAACCCGTTGCTTGAATGATCATGTCAAATTTCACGTTATTTCAGAATATCGTTTTAAAAATTTCGATTGTACGGCGGCTAAGTTCGTGTGAATCTTAACAAGTCGAATTCTATAAAATGCCTAACTAGCAGTGCCTGTTTCCCTCCTAATTCCTACAAATAGGTTCCATAAGGGTTCCGTGGACAGGTGAGACTAAATAATGGTCGCCGAACCCTGCGTAATCCATCAATCCATCGTTCGATCACTGTGGACGGCCGCGAAATTGGTGATAATGGTCTACGTACGTAATGTACATACGTATGTACACAGACAGTCGTACCGCGCATAATGTATTCTAGCTTTAGTTTAAGATCATATTTAAAAAAATATATGTTATAAACACGCACACATAAGAAATATAAAATATTTTATCTTATTTTAATAACAAAACTTCCGTGAGACACAGACATATTAAATATATTAATAACGGGTCACTCACGTGTTTTAAGTCGAAAACGCTCGACATGATTCACTTCGTTAGCTCCTGATGACGCTCCTCGGTACGAAGTGAAACATGTCGAGCGTTTTCGACTTAAAACACGTGAGTGACCCGTTATTAATATATTTTATCTTATATTTATGTAATATCAATTTATACCCTTTTTTACACAAATAAACTATTCTATTCTATTTTATTCTTTTTAAATGGAATAGGAATGAAATAGAATAAGTTTTTATTCTTATTTTTACCCGTGTTTTATATAAACATCATATTTTTATAGAAATTTGACATTTGTGGTGGTAGGTACTTCAATACTCTATGGCCTATGTAAAGCCTGACCAGGAATATATGATCACGCGCCATGTTGCGGAATTTCACTGAAACTAACTTTTTCATACTATACTGAACTGTCACATTGAGAATAACAGCGCCCTCTTGACAATGATCATATATTTCTGGTCGGGCTTTAGTTAGCTTGGTCTGACTTTACTGAAATAGGTATAGTAATTACCAGGCAATTGTCAGGTCCGCGGGAGGAAATTCCTCTTATCTCCTCCTTCCTCTTATCTCTTATCTTCTATATTAGTTATTTACTTGTACTAACCTAACCCAACCATTTTCCAGCAATAATGAAGCAAATGTCGACCACCCCTGTACCTACTCTTAACCATCTAATTTCCACTCGCCAGCCTAACCGGGTTTTTTCGGCCACATCAGCTCTGAGTTACATACGCCATTTCTCACGGTCACTCTCCGTTCGAAACAGATCTAAGTAACAATATACAGGGTAGCAAATTCAGGAGACAGTTACGGGAACCTCGGGATTTTCCCGGGAATATTCCCGTGGGTCATCCCTAGGTGTAATTCCATAGGGAGCACGCGTGCCGGTTTAATAATGTAATTAGCGCACCGGCCACCGCTATATTGTACTCGTTTATTGGCGCTTGTTAGCTAATGCTGGAGGCGTGTTGACGCATTCAACATGACGGAAATACCAGGAGCGGTATTCGACATGCGTTAAGTTGAATGGAAGAAATCGTGTGTTGTCAAATAGGTAAATTTGACATTAGCAATCCACAGTTAGGTGACAACGAAACCAAACCGAACCACGACGAGTTCAGAGCCATTTTAAACCGTATAGTAGTAAGAAAACAAAGTTGATTTTTGTTGAATAATTTTTTCAATGAATGAGTTTTGGTTGTACCAAATGATACTTTCCACGGTTGATGAACAAATGATTCATTCCACTGTTGAACTGATGTTGAAGACGAAACTGACAGTTGTGCATCTCGAATAGGGCGCCCTTTTTTATACTAAATGTAAGCAATATAGAAACCCGAGCCAGATGCACGGAAATGAATGTAATGTTGGTAAAATATACGTGGTAGCCCAAAAACACGCTAACAAAATTTTTGACTACGGCATATTTTTGCGTTTGTGTATCAAACAAAGCCAAAGGAGGAAATTTTGAAGATAATACGCTTTGTTTCAATTAAATGATTGTCTTCTTCTTCTTCGTTTGCCATGCCCTAACGGACGTCGGCGACCACCTTTGCCTCTCTCCTGTTCTTAGCCATTTCTGCCAGCATGGCTGCGTTATCGACGTTCGTCCATTATTTTATGTTGTCAAGCCAGGTGACCCTCCTTCTTCCCCTTCCCCTCTTGCCATCAGTTTTTCCTTCTAATATTAGTTGTAGTATATTATATTTGTCATTTCTGTATATGTGTCCAAAATATGATATTTTCCTTCTTTTTACCGTGATTAAAACTTCTAACTTTTTATCCATTCTTTTAAGTACTTCCACATTCGTAACTCTATCGGTTCAGGAGATTTTTAGCATACGCCTATATAGCCACATTTCAAATGATTGTAGTTTTAATTTAATTGACACCTTCCAAAAGACGTGTAAGTAAATATATCCTTAAAAAAAATTGTTACCATGTTTTGTTTAATTTTGCTCAGCTCTAGATCTGGAATGACATTTACAGTGCCCATACCTCTATTCTGGACGTAGCTTAAGGACATACCCAGGTCCTTACCTTTATACCTTTCACATTGTCACTTCATCTATAAATTGTATATACAGATGTCAATCACAATGAAAAAAAAAATCAACGATGATCAACTCTGGTCAACGTGGGACTCGAACCCACATCCTTGGATTGCCGGTCCAATGCGTTACCAATTGCGCCAGCTGATCATCCGTCAATCAACGCGAATTTAATTTATTTATTTATTTGTATTTATTTATTGGACCGGCAATCCAAGGATGTGGGTTCGAGTCCCACGTTGACCAGAGAGTTGATCATCGTTGATTTTTTCATTGTGATTGACATCTGTATATACAATTTATAGGTTGTAATAATGTGGTACGTCCCACAATAAAAAAGGAAAAATATATTAACATTTGTCACTTCATCTTCGTTCAGTTCACACTGTTCTCTTATCACACATACCTCATGTAGGTATATTGTGTTCTACATAAGTCCAAAAACTCCGGAATCGAATATGGTCTTTATAATAAAGTTCGCGATCATATATTTGTGTCATTTTGTCTGCATATGTTTAGTCTTCACTTTACGATCACCGGTAGTAATTTATTTGATAGGTGATAGGTTATTCACCTGACTGAATAAATTCCCGCGTGATAGTTGGCGTGACAGATGTATTAGAGTGAGTGCGGAACGAACGAATGAAATTAATGGAATTCTGAGTTGGCATTAGGGAAATGAATGAGAATATGGAATATGTAACTGAGTTATGAATTTTAATGACTGTTTGTCAAATTTGATAGCTACTTTTAAACGGTTTTAGACAAATAATAGTACAAGTGCGTAAAGTAGGAAATTCGCAACAAGTGGTGATAAATTAAAACACGATCGAAGGAAGTGTTAAATCGACACAAGTTGCGAATTACCTATTCGCACATTTATCGTACAACGTTTTACAGTACATATGAACCTTTAAATTTTAGACATAGTTACGTAATCTGCTAATTATCCCACTAGTGCGGTAAAGTAGCACCATGTGTACTGTATAGAACGAAAACTAGCACCTATCAGATACCAAATACAGATGTGTGACGTTTTCAACCAAAAGGTACCAACCAACCCTTTTGATTGAATATGGCACATAATTATGTCACTTGCATGGAGACTATATAAAGGAGCCAAATCTCTACCTATATGTATGAAAAGTGTCCATCAAAAAACAGTAATTAGGCGGCGCCACCATACACCGAAATACTACCAAAAACAACCTACGTAATTTGGTCGGGTTATTTGTTGCCTTATGTCCCAGAGCCTAACTAGCGTCACTGGAGAGATTAGGAACTATTATTTAAAGCTGAAAGCGATCACTTTTGCAACAATTCTGCCTTAAGAGATTGGCATTCTTTCTATACCATCCATAGTCACTTGAATTTGCCTGTCATATTTTCTATTATTTCAGAATGTCGCTTTAAAATGGGAGAGTAACTTCTGTTTATTGCATGGCGGTTGGCGGCAGCTAGGTTGAACTGTGTAAAGATTTAGATCACACCATTTTTAGATCTAGGTAAGTAAAATCTAAAGTTCATGCATTGTATGATTTTTTAATAGCCCATTTGGGCTCTAGCAAGCTACAGAAATCTCCTATACCTACTTAATACCACTCGAGCCCACCCGAAAATCATCCCTTAATGCCATACGTACGCTCATTACCCCTCAATACAACCGATTATCGGCGCTAAACCAATTTATTTTCCGCCTTTTCCCATATCAGTGCTATACATTACCAAACTTACAACGAATTCGCCGCATTGAAACCAGTTTGACGTTTTGATCATGAGATACGTGACAAGTTTACCGAATAACAAGCTAGATGTCGCTATACACAGAACACAGAAGTTTCTTCAAGATTGCCGCTTTATGCTTTGCCAGCCCTATCGGATATCTATATTTGGTCAAACCAAATTGTCAGTAAATAAGAACAAAAAAACTATACATCCTTTTCTTTTGGGTGCTAGTACTAGTGTAAGAGAAAGATAGTATGATTCTCTCTGCCATGTTTGAAACGGGCGTAGCTAGAGGATATGGCGCCCGGGGCAGTCACCAAATTTGCGCCCCCTGACAACTGACAAAAGTTTCCCTGCTGCTGCCTTTTGCCCATTTTGGCGCCCCCCTTGGATGGCGCCCGGGGCACTTGCCCCCTCTGCCCCCCCCCCTAGTTACGCCACTGGTTTGAAATGAGACAGTCCTTTGACAAACTATATTCAGTTTTTCGAAAGTAACCACGCATCTAAAATGGAGTTGGCATTTATTGGCTATTGCACATGGTGGGGGAAATACAAGCCGTGCCAACGCACGACGTGGTGAAAATATGAAGTTTCGCGGGACGACATTTTCATACTATTTAGCAGCTGCCAACTGACAAAAAAGCAATGTGTCCCACATCCACTACGGCGGAGCCACAGTCATGCACGGAGCGAACACTGGCTTGATTCATGCGATAAGTGCGCTAAGCGATGACAAGACCTGCCAAGTACTTATCAATAATGAAAGGTCATATCTACACTCAATTTAAAGTATGGTTAGGCCTTTTCAAACAATCGCTTCAGGTGACCGGAAAAATACGTTTTTGTGCTTAATGCAGTAATAAATAGGGTTGAATTTGGTATGAATTTAATTAGATCAATTAATACTTTTCGTTCTAGTGTTATTAATTTCTTACGTTAGCTATTAACGTGGACAGGTTATTATTTGATTTGTTCTTTGTTGGATTTTATATGGCTCTGACAATGTTATTAGGAGTGGCTTTCGGTAATTTGAGGTTTCCTTTGGGGATGTACTGTGGAGTGAACGTCGAGTTATAGCAAACTTGATTATAATTACCAGGCTTTGATTACAATTACCAGGCTATAAATATAAGTATGGAAAAATCGTGATCTTTTGGATGATTTGAGAGATTTTCGGTTTCGGTTTAAATATCAGTATTTCTCAAAAGAATAACAATAATTCACTTACTTGAGAAAAAAAAGGTTAACGCACATATAGAATTAGGGATGCAAGCGTAGAGGCTACAGCGATCGCTTAATATCGAGCCGGAAGTTTATGAGAATATTCTATACACAATGCGTAGTGTGATTGTAATAAAGAGAAAATACAATTTGTCCTAAAAATAAGAAGGAACTAAACTAACAAATGCTCGCAATAAAAACAAACTGAATCAAACCTTTTTTATTATATCCGAATTTAAAATCTCCACTCCGTCTGTACCGAGAAATTGAAAATACCTCCATAAACTCCTTAATACAAAGATCAAGGCGTATTTCGAGCCTAACCCACTCGGAATAGCTCTTAAAGAAATAAAGATAACTGGAGAAAAACGCCCCTTCGCAGTACTTCGCCGAGTTTAGAAAGTCACCAACTTATCTTTGCTACAAGACTGTATCTTGAGACTGTATCTCCATGGATTTAAGGTGTAATTTTGGTTGGTTGAACAGCAAAGTTAAGTTGGTGAACTTGTAGGTCTTTTATTCGGTCGGCAATGTTTTCCTTTTAACCCTTGGCAAAGGCGTTTTTAACTGGGATCGAGGACTGTTGATTTTGGCAGATTAAATACTTTTCCGCGATTGTTGTTTTGAAGTTGCCATTAAGAATGGAAATATCAAAATTTAAATTAATCTGTTTTCTTTGAAATTCAGATTTGAATGTCAGAAGCATGATTTTGTAGGGGTTATAATCAAATACCCATGGTTATTAATTTATTTGTATATACATTTTATCACTTTTCTTCACCCTAAAATATAAGATTAAATGCATATTAAATGAGTTATATTTAATAACTAGATAGACAACACTCACTGAATCAGATTCTGAAATTCGTTTTTCTGAATTAAGTATATAGCCGGTCAAACAACTTTTTTAGTAGAAAAAGGCGCGAAATTCAAATTTTCTATGGGACGATAACCCTTCGCGCCTATTACATTTTTTAAAATTGCCGCTCTTTTCTACTAACGGAAATGGCTTGACAGACTTAAAATAATGTAAATAATCATTAATCAGTCCACCATATGTGACGTTTTCAACCAAAAGGTACCACATTGTCGCTTGTCGATAAGGTTGATTTCTAATTGAAGCTATATGGAAATAGCGCCTTACTGACAAGCGACAATAAGTACCCTTTTGGTTGAAAATGGCACATATAGATATCTTAATTCAGATTGGATATGTATGAGGAAATCTGTAACAAATTCCTTATCTGTAGACAGATCTAAATTTATTTTGAAAGATTTTAATGTATCCATAAGAAAATCGAAAAACGATGTATCGGAAGACGAACTGCCGGTAGGCCTCCAACGAGATGGGGCGACGACCTGGTGAAGGTCGCGGGAATTCGGTGGTTGCGAGCGGCACAGGATCGGTCGGAGTGGCGAGCCTTGGGGGAGGCCTATGTCCAGCAGTGGACGTCTATCGGCTGACATGATGATGATGATGATAAGAAAATCCCGCTCTGAATTCAAAAAGTCTGCGGTGGCTCTTTATAAAAGCAAGTGTCAGAACACGTTTATCGTCGGAAAGTCGACAGATACGGCGTGAGCGTGACAAACGGCAGACGCGTCTGTTTGTCGCGTTATATCGTGATAACATACATTCCCGCTACCTTGGAAGCATTTGATACTATTGACCATTTGATCTGAATGGGGTTGGCAACTGTCAAAGGTTTGCAAAGATGGCGCCATCATAGCTTGCCCCTTTTTCTATGAGATTTGACTTAAAGGGCTGGCATCCAAGGTATTAAAAAAACAAAAATTTGACACAATTCTAGGGATTGACAGGGCAAGCTATGCTGGCGCCATCTGCTAAATTATTTCGACCGGCCAACTCCGTTTATTCCGAACCATATACTCCAGGATCCTAACCAAGATGACATACGAAGATGACATAGTAAATTTATAATTTATATTCTGATGTTTGAAATGTAATATTTTAAGAATGATATGAATAAATGAGTATGAGTATGAGAGTATGAGTACGTCTATCGGTAAACGACAAATGACAAGAATCAATGTATCGGGATGACAGATGTTACGAAAATTAACGAGACTTCAACGATTGTCATATTGGCTAGGCCCCCAGATTTAAATTTATGCAAAAGATAACCAGGCTTTGAATTTAGATGTACTTGCGGTGGCTCTTAACACATTCAATGCCAGCGACCCGCTAAGCGGATTCTCTGTTCGTAGGCGCTTTTCGCTACAAAGCGGAAATACGCGTTATTGGCTACAAGCGTTCGCGCTGGCAGTGAAACCTTTCGTTGACAAGAAAATAAGCGTGGAAAAATAGATTTTGCCCAGAAGGATCCTCAAACAAGTAGGTATTCTAAATATGAAGAGCATAATACCGTGTCATATACCTAAAGCATTCGATCTGACATGGCAATAGCACGTAACATAACAAATCTTTAAAAAAAAATGTCTTAGGTCATTTTAGAAAAATGCTCTTAGGTACAAACGCCATCAGATGTATCGGAGCGGCCGAGGTGCTCAAAATATCTGAATACGCACTCTAACACTTTGACAATGTCGGCGTGTTTAGATATTTGTGGGCACATTGACCGCTCCGATATATCTGATGGCGATTGTACTCTTCAAATTGTTGGAGAGTGTTGGATCGATTTTTATCAAACATATTAGCTCAGAACCACCACAAGGAACCTCGCTTTTATGTGAAAAAAACCGCATCGAAATCGGTTAATCCATTTGAGACCTATAGGGGTGTTATAAGTTTGATTATAAGTCTGCCTGTCTGTCTGTCTGTGTGTTACCTCTTCACGCTTAAACCGCTGAACCGATTTAGTTGAAATTTGGCACAGAAATAGTTGAGTCCCGGAGAAGGACATAGGATAGTTTTTATCCCGACGATCATCCCTTAAGAGGGTGAAAAGCGGGGTGGAATTGAGATAATTAATGAATTGCCTGATAATTTGTGTGCATATGCTCAAATTGAATGATTGCTATTAGATTTTCTCCAGGCGCCAAACTTACTCTAGCTGCTGTTACTGATTCCCCGCAGACGAAGTCGCGGGCAAAAGCTATTAAGGTGGTTCCCTGAGCCAGAAGGCGAAAAATCTCCTTATATGATCATGTTTTTCTAAGAGGCGTTGATATTCGTAGACGTGGAAAAAATATATGTAGTTCTTGACTATATTATCTTTAATATCATAGCTTCCAATACACGAATTATGACACTTCGCTCGATACAATTAATTCCCAAATTAACCTCTAACTCGGACTTTTAATCAAACTTTACTCGGTTATTTTATTATGTGATACTATACACAAGAAAAGAAGGAAAAACAATCTTAACTTAAATAGTAATTTCATAGCTTTCGAATTTCGATATCGTAAGGTAACGTTTTTAAAATAAACAAAAATCGACAAAATTCGATCAAAATTGACACTTGGCGCGCATGATCTTTCCCGTTCTTTCTTGCGAAATGTGACAGTGACAGCGGCAAACCGATGGAACGGCCTTAAGTAATAAATGCTCTGTCATCAACGCGAGCCCCCATTTCTGTATCTAAACAATAACTGACATGATTTGTCGCACTTTTGTCGACAATTTGCACCGACCACGGCTTTTATATAGATTTATGAGCATATAAAGTGACGTCACGTGTTTTATAGACGCTTTTCGCGGGTTTCCTTCTAAAAATGGAAGTGGAATTTCGATACAATTTGTACATCATCATCATCATCATTTCAGCCGATAGACGTCCACTGCTGGACATAGGCCTCCCCCAAGGCTCGCCACTCCGACCGATCCTGTGCCACTCTCAACCACCGAATTCCCGCGACCTTCACCAGGTCGTCGCTCCATCTCGTTGGAGGCCTACCGGCAGTTCGTCTTCCGGTACGCGGACGCCACTCCAGAACCTTCCGGCCCCACCGGCCATCAGTTCTGCGAGCAATGTGCCCCGCCCACTGCCACTTAAGGTTTGCAATTCTGCGAGCTATGTCGGTGACCCTAGTTCTACTGCGGATATCATCATTTCTGACTCTATCACGCAGAGAAGCCCCGAGCATAGCTCTCTCCATTGCCCTTTGCGTGACCTTGAGCCTTCTTATGAGGCCCATTGTTAGCGCCCACGTCTCAGATCCGTATGTCATCACTGGCAACACACACTGGTCAAAGACTTTTGACTTAAGACACTGCGGCAATTTGGACGAAAAGATACTGTGGAGCTTCCCGAACGCTGCCCAACCGAGTCGGATTCGACGAGTGACCTCTTTCTCGAAGTTGGACCTACCTAACTGGACTGTTTGTCCTAGGTATACATAATCGTCAACAACAATTTGTCCGTAATTTTTAAATGAAGATTCCATTAATAAATGTAGGTATTATTTGCACTCGGTCGCTCTTCTTATATTTACCAAATTAAAGCATAACAGAAGGCCAACGCGCTACGTACAAGAAAACAGTTTTAACTTTTATACACATTTATATATATTCAAATTAAAACACAGTATCCCTCTTCCGAAAATTTTTACTCAACCGAATGAAAGTTAAATACAACGGAATAAATAAATGTAAAATTAAAAGCCTCCATAAAGCGAGTTAAATTTTCCTGTAAATGTATTCTGAATGTTTATTTTGAAGTGTCAGACTGCCAATATCGTTTTCATTTCATTTATTTTTTCTATTTTTCTGGAACGCAATGTTTTTTAGGGTTCCGTACCCAACGGGTAAAAACGTGACCCTATTATTAAGACTCCGCTGTCCGTCCGTCTGTCTGTCTGTCCGTCTGTCACCAGGCTGTATCTCACGAACCGTGATAGTTAGACAGTTGAAATTTACACAGATGACGTATTTAATTCTGTTACCGCTATAACAACAAATACTAAAAACATAATAAAATAAATATTTAAGTTGGGCTCCCATGCAACAAACGTGATATTTTTGCGTATTTCGCGTAATGGTACGGAACCATTCGTGCGCGAGTACGACTCGCACTTGGCCGGTTTTTTAAATATAACGTGGAAGCGACTACAACCACAGCTTCGAATAATTTTTCTTGTAATTTCCCCTAACCCAATACAGTGGAATCCGTTTATTATGACGCTTATACTGACCAGCCGCTTACTATGACGTAATTACTGTGCGAAGTTTGGTTTTCATATAAAATTCTTTGTGACAAAGTCGGATAAGATAAGATGACTTCGCTTATAGTGACAAATTGCTTACTATGACCTATAAATCTTATGTTCATGAAATGAGGGCTAACGCGTATGAATTCGCCGCTAGGGGCGCTAGTGTAGATGGTGGTCTTTTCCATAGTTCGAAATGTCAAATGTCACTTGTCACTTTAATGACTGACAGCTTTTCTATAGTCTTTTGGACCACCATCAACAGAGGCGCCAACTGGTGAGCAAAAAAACGATAGCCCTCATTATGTCTGGTTATACTGACACTGTGTCATAGCGATTTGTCAGTGACACATTCGCTGGTTTTCGCGGCCGTCCCCACGTCTTTCCCTGCGAGGACGTCTAATGCGTGCGTGGCGTACGTGTAAGTTGTTTTAGTTTTGATTCTCAGTGACAAGTTGTACTTAGTTGGAACAAGGTTAATAAAACTCATCCCTCACAAAGTAATTTGAGATTAAAACTATGAAAACGGATTATATCGCGTATATTGAATTTATAATACATCCCGACGTTTCGAACTCTTTACAGCGTTCGTGGTCAACGGGTGACCACGAACGCTGTAAAGAGTTCGAAACGTCGGGATGTATTATAAATTCAATATACGCGATATAATCCGTTTTCATAGTTTTATTTCATGAGTAACTATCGCGGTAACCGAAGACAATAATTTGAGATTAATTTGGAAAAAATAACAAAAATAAGAAGTTAATCAAGTATGTTTTATATGACATCCGCTTAGTATGACGTGTTTGTCACTTCCTTTTGGTGTCATTATAAGCGGATTCTACAGCCAAAAAATAAGATAAATTTTCAGTATTAACAATTCAGGCAGCTCTTAAAAGCTTGTAAATTTGATCTGCCAACAAAACTAAAACGGTACATTAAATATTCATTTCTATTTCTGCTACGCATACCTAAGCAGAAATTCAAAACGCGTACCAGTCTGAATTTAAAACTTCAAATCCAAATGTAGACGTTCCTTCTTTAAAAATTCTACCGGAACTTTTCTGTACTGCCAGCTACTACATGCTTGAAGCTTCAAACGATTTTGTACTTTACACTACCCTTTGAAAGTCCAATTTTCACTGAAAACTCCTAAATTCGAATTTTCGCTCCTTTCCGCTAGTTTACTTTATTTTCAACTATATTTTGAAAGTGTTAAGGTGTAAATTGGAATGCGGGAGTTGCTTCGATTATTTTTAAATTTGGGTTGTTAAACGTGTCTGGTTTACGGTAAGGTATTGGATGATGGGTCTTTTATAGTAAGAACTACTATTTCAAATAGAAACGCAAATAAGTTAGTAAAATATTTATCTCGATAGGTACTTTTGCTGCTGAAGACCATTTTATTAAGCAATACGAGTCGAGTCGTTATGTTAGGAATCACCCGAAATTATTCCCATTGCAAAAAATCATATCAAACAGACTTAATCCTAATCAAAATAAAATCCAGTACTTCTTACTAATGTCGAAACTAGCTATGTACAGAAACGGTCCTTACTGTAGATGCGTCATCATAGCAAAACAAACTACCCGAAATATTGAAACAGGAAAGTAATGACAAAATATTTAAAAATAAGTTAAAAATGCTGCTCACCGATAAGTCTTCATTTCTTCTATTCAATTGAAGAATTTTTAAATGATGACACTTTGTTGAAATGGAATCCGTAAAGTTAAATATAGTAGGAATGAATATGATTATGTAAATATTAAAAATAATTATAATATCAGATTATGACATCGCATTGTATAACTTCTTAATTTAATTAATATTGTTTTGACATACCTTTGCTTTGCATGAACTATCTTAGCTTTAAATTATATTAATTATTTTGATTTTCGCTAGAATTGTAAGTACCTATCTGTTAGCATTTTGTGCCCTATCAGGGTGTCATGTACCAACTACCTGTAACTAACATCTTTTGTAATGCACATGACATGTAATGTTGAATAAATATAAAAAATATAAATGTTTTTATTCATATTTTATTAAAATGAATATTTTGAACTTATTTTTTTGTAAGTCTTAGCCGACTTAGCCTTTGTCGAATGTTACCTTTTTTTTTACAATTATGGCCTGGATGCGATGCGAGTCCTTTAAGCCAAATGTCACCTTTGATCAAAGGAGTTTTTAACATGCGCTCTATTTGAGTATTTGTGTCTGATATTTTAATAGCAGTTAATAAACACACTTGAAATTACTACACCCGTTTTAATGATGCGTCAAATAATAACTAAACACAAGTACACGTTTCAAAACACATTTACGACTAGCAATAAACTTGCGTGCGGCATCATTGCATTACGAACGGACCCTTCATAGCCGTCATAAGTTTTATCAACTTTCGACTTTATTCCATACATAATAAGGTTAGTTATATAACATTTGTGATTAAAGATACGAGTTTGTTAAAATCGTGTGTATTACGCGTATGTAAATGCACGTTGAATTTCTAAACGCTCCTTTATGGCCATTAATGCCATTATATACCTTTAATGATGTCGGCTGCATATTTACGCAAATTGTCAAAATATTTATCAGTACGGTTTTTACTCACTATTATTTTTAGTCGCTTTTTGCGACATGTTTGCGTACAACCGCCGCGGACACTCGTGCATGAGGATGGATTCCCAAAGAATCCGAAACATGTCGCAAAAAGCGACTAAAAATAATAGTGAGTAAAAACCGTACTGATAAATATTTTTTCTACTCGTCGAGTATAATCTGTGTATTACAACGTCGCATACAACACTACAACCTTACTCTTTTCAAAGTTGGATAGTCTATGGCACTTCCGACTCAAGCATAAGAATTTTATCGATACGGTTTAGTCAATTATAAAAATTTTGAAAATAGAACTTCATACATTTCAGTAAAATATTTCTTGTTTAAGGAGACTCGATTCAATGCAAATTAGCCTACTTAAACACGCTGCTGCGTCGTATCTACTTTGTGATTGGTTGGCCAACAATTGCTTCATAAGTCATAAACGCGCATGTGACACCCTTCATATAGCAACATCCATATCCTACGAAAACCGCTTAGCGTTGCTTGTTAGTCTCCATAGGCTACGGTGGCCAAAATCTAGAAAAAAAAACTGTTTTGAAACTGAATTTAGCGCGGAGCAGGTACCAGGGCCTCATGAGTTACGAGGAGGTGTCGTTGACCAACCCGCCGGGGTCACCGGGCCCGGCGGCCGGTGCGCGTACGAGTATGAAGGTATCGCGGGCCGCGGCAGCTCGCGTATCTTAGCTGTATACTTTTGGTTTGTTTACTTAAGTTACTTAAGTATATGATTCTACTAGTTGAAAGTATTATTTTTTTGTCTCGTAGAAAAAGTATTGTATACAATAGTGATTTAATCAAGCTCTTCAATCTCGTACCTTAACTTAAGCAACTCAGCAAGCTTCGTTGCTTAAACACGGTACTCGACTGAAAAGCTCTCTATTATATCACGATTGTATAAAATACTATTAAAATATGTCTCACGATAGTTTAAGTGCTATTACGCAAATTGTGTTATGATCTAGTTCATGATCATGATATGTCATTTACGTATACCTATATTTAGTTGAATATTGATAGAATGCAAGAGTGAAAAATATTGAGCAGATTGAATTATTTCCCGCACCTTATTACTGTTTGATCTCTGTTTGGCTCAAGGGTTAACTGATAGAGAATGCATATTAAATCATATTTAAAATCGGGTCTATCGCGAATTAATTTTGTTACCTTTATTTAGCGACGTTTCGACACAGGTTTCAATGGAATGGTCGCGGCTAACTGATGTCTCAGCAAAATGAATATGATAGAGAATGCCTTCTGGCATTAAGTTCGCCTGTTGTACAACTTGCTTACAAATATCGATTTAATATAAACTAGTGGCTCTGTGATGTGTAAATGGATCTGGCGAGACCAAATGCGCCATTTTGTCGATATCCTAATAACGAAATCGACCAAATAAACATAATATGTGGTATTTTCTATATAAATTGTCGATGGCGCTTACGCCATTATAAACGATGCTCCGATATAAATACAATGCCGAGCGACGCTGTGCGGCTTTTATAGAAAATGCCCCATATTATGTAAGTATGGTATGTAAGTATGGTAGGCGTCTTTGACCACAACTCTAAGGGCAAGCAGTACGCGCTTGCACCTCCTATACGAATTCCTTACGGAATTACGAGAGAGATTGGTGCTGCCATCTATACACAACTTTGAGAACAAATCAAATTATTATATTAAATATTTTGATTTGTGTTTTTATACTACTATAATATGTATAAATTATAAACTGAAATAGATGTCATATATTAAAGAAAAAGTGACGAAGCCCTCCAGTGGTGAAGGCCGGATTCGAACCGGCGTCTTTAGCACCCGGGCTAACGCCTTGAACGCGGTTCAGATCCAGCCTTCACCACTGGAGTTTATAATTGTACAACTTAAGTTAAGAAAAATATTTTGATCCCAGTATCTCTGTCAGCCAACGGCAGAGACCATTTATTCCACTTCGCATCTTAACTGCCGGTTTGACCCACTTTAACTTTGACGTTTAAATTAACACGATTACTGGGAACTCTTAAGAGGAAAGAAACGCCCGCTTCTCTATACAAACGAAGTCCCCATTTTTCTCCCTTGGATATTACAGCCAAATAACACTAGACCCTACTCATAGTGTTGTGTTCCTGCCGGTAAGTAAGGTTGCCAGAGCTCAACGAGGGAGAGGAGTGTTAGGGTCGGCAACGCGCGCGCAATATATCCGGTGTTGCAGGCGTCCATAGGCTACGGTAACTACTTACTATCAGGCGGGCCGTATGCTTGATTGCCACCGACGTGGTATAAAAAAAAATAACCCTATTTTTTGGTAATGTATTTTAAAAGGTACATAATTTTACTCTTTTTCTATTTTTTTCTATGAGCATTTATTTGCTCTGCAAATTAAACGCAAGCGAGACTTTAACTCAAATTCTATATAAATTTTTAAACTATCCTAATTCTTCAGTACCTAATTTAAAATTTGAAAAAATAAATAAACAAAGGGCTGTGGTTAATATACACAACTATTTCTAGTACCTAATGTATCTTCTACCTAGCGTTATCCCGGCCTTTATATCCAGGGAGGAAAATGGGGACCACGTTTGTACGGAAAAGCGGTTTCGGGGCGGTAGTCAACTTTCGTCTTAAGTTTACGCCTAACGCCGTTTATGTTTCTGCCTTTATTTGAGGAAAATGGTAATGAATTATAAGGGCCTTTATTTTTGTTTATTTGTTAGATAAATTAAGAATAAAATGCTTAATGCGTGTTGTTATTACACCAAAGAAAATTATAGATAGATAGATAAACCATTTATTCGTTTGCCACAATACATACATATAAAAAAGAAACAAAATTACAAAAGAGATAAAAAAAGATAAAAAACAAAACTAAAAAAATTAACTGTAGGAAGAAAGTATAGAAAGTTTTCTTTTTAATGTTTTGTTTTGTTTAAGTGAGGTACTTATATATAATATGGAGGCACCTGGTGGTCTTAACTGGGCGACCTGCGACCTGTATGTTGACCTGTATGGTGTTTAGTTCTTTTTAGTTGTAGAATAACTTATTTAATTACTAACACCAGTATTAGGTACTTAGCTTAAGACAAACTAACAAAATCTATGAATTGTTATGATCTGCAATAAATGATTATTTAATTTAATTTTAATTTAATTTTATATATTATATTTTGTGTAGATTAGGCCAGGTGTAGTAAAAATATTTTTTTAACAGTTTTAAAACATTATACTGAAACATTTTTAATGCTTTTGAAATTCTCATACGCAATAGTACCTATGTACATACGATTGTTCAACTTTAGGTATAGGTATGATGATACTATTACTTATTCTGGTACAGATGTAGTGCACAATTATTTTCCATCGTAATTTCTCGGAAACATTCGTACTTTGTGTACCGAGACTGACTGAAATAGCCAAGACACGTTCGTACGTTTCCGTGAAAATACGATGGAAAATAATTATACACTACTCTGAGGGGTGAATATGTAGCATGAACAAATTTTTACTATGTGTAAGTACAACCCAGAAATCGCGAACGAATAATCTGCTGTTTCTTAGAAAACATTGACATAATAAATCGCCGAAATGTATGAGACGACAGATTTTTTTTGCGATTTTGGGGTTGGCCCCATAGTAAAAGTTGATCTACATATTTATCACTCAGAGTATGATGGCCAGACATAACAAAAACAATATAACATTTAAAACTTTCGCGTTTTGAACACATATTATTTCACATTTACAATTGGGTCTATCGCGAATTTATTTACCGACGTTGCGACCACGACCAGTAAAACCTGTGTCGAAACGTCGGTAAATAAAGGTAACAAAATAAATTCGCGATAGACCCGATTGTAAATGTGATTTAATATAACAAAAACAACTCGGCGTTAGCCCGGATTGCTAAAGATGCCGGTTCGAATCCGGCCTTCACCACTGAAGGGCTTCGTCACTTATTCTTCAATATAAATATGCCATCTATTTCAGTTTAGAAAAACAACTCATATATGAAATAAACGGCAACACTATATTTAATTATTGGCTAAAATCTAAGTGAGAAAAGTAAGTAAAAAGTTCGTGGCGTGGCTACAATTATGTCGGCCACAAAAGAAATAGCCACTAGCCACTGACCATTAAGTTACTCGTAACGTAACTCTAATTACTCCTTTAGTGTTCGGATTTTAAACTTCCAACGACAATTGTCGCTTGAAATCTTTATTCCCTTTTCACTTACAAAGAAAATTCAACTGTATTTGTCAATGCCCAGCGTCCTTTTTCCATTTTTACAGCAAGACAAATACGAGGTTGAGAAGTTACTGGTCACGTTAGTTTCATTGTTCGGTTCCATTCGTTCCTTCATTCGTTCTTTGTTCCATTCGTCCTCAGACCGTAATTTCATCAGTTGTTTGCGGAAAGCGCGTGTCTATTGTTTTTGCTTATTCGGTTAGGGTTGTGTTACCTTTTGCTTTCTGTAGTTTCGTATGTTGTGAAGAATTTCTAAGTAGTTTTGTTTCTAGTTGAGTTCAATTGGGTAAGACTGGTAGGAGGGAACATGTCAAATAAGTGTGTAAGCTTAGCTTGAGTATTTTTGGGGTTCCGTACCCAAAGGGTAAAAACGGGATCGTATTACTAAGACTCTACTAAAGTCTGTCTGTCTGTCACCAGGCTGTATCTCATAAACTGTGATAGCTAGACAGTTGAAATTTTCACAGATGATGTATTTCTGTTGCCGCTATAACAACAAATACTAAAAATTAAATTTGTACGGAACCCTCGGTGGGCGAGTCCGACTCGCACTTGCCCGGTTTTTTTATATAGCAACATATTTTAGAGCTGCCTTATAATTTGTATGTGGCAACTCTCTCTTCTTTCTCGATCCGAACTTACGACACGTCCCGCGATCACTTTTGAAATTTTATTTGATTTAAAACTAATCAAAACTTTAAAAATATTAATGTTGGCTCGATAGAAAAAAAAAACATGAAAACGTGTCTAATTTTGATTTATTTTCTTTTCTCTCCGAAATAGATGTCGTATGAGTACTAAAATATACATGATTTTATATCGTAAAGATAAATATAAAATTCCAAAATTCCTATTGACATGTTTTGCTTTAGCAAGAAGCTGAAATATTTTTAATCACCAAGTAAATCAGGTACATAAAAAAATCACAGACACAAAAATGCTTTACTAAAAAATGCTGAGTCCTGAAAAAAACAAACATAAATAAAATAACACTAATATTGAAATAAGTCAATTATCAGTTGATAATGAAAAAAAAAAAACAACAATTCATCAAGCTTAACGTGAACACTACTAAACACCAATCGCTACGAGTTATTTTTAGGGTTCCGTACCTCAAAAGGAAAAAACGGAACCCTTATAGGATCACTCGTGCGTCTGTCTGTCTGTCTGTCCGTCTGTCACAGCCTATTTTCTCCGAAACTACTGGACCAATTAAGTTGAAATTTGGTATACATATGTAAGTTTGTGACCCAAAGACGGAAATGTAACGTAAATAAATGAATTTTAAACATCGGGGCCACTTTTGGGGTGTAAATGAGAAAATTAAAAAATAAAGTTTTTCTAACTATATCGTTTTACATATCAAATAAAAGAGCACATTGTGTGAATCTCAAATATATTTTTTTTATAATTTTAGGATGAATATTTTAGAAGTTAATCAAGAAAATAGGCAAGAAATTACCATTCCCCCTTTATCTCCGAAACTACTAAGTCTAAATTTTTGAAAAAAATACACAAAATAGCTCTTTACCTATAGATTACAGGAAAACCTATTAGAAATGTGCAGTCAAGCGTGAGTCGGACTTAATTACTTAGTTTTTGATCCGACCCCTACGGGTTTTTAAAAGACATTTCACTCACGTTTCACATAAAAATACATTGTTTCAATTATGTAATGTACGGAACCCATGGAACGCGAGTCCGACTCGCACTTGGCCGGTTTTCTTATTAACAACTGTATCAAGGAGATTAAGTAAGGAAAGCGGGCAAACTAATTTACTGGCAACTCTGTTTGATTTATTTAAGGGCTTTTTCCTGATTGCCTTTGATACAAACAAACCGCGGGATAAGGATTGCAACTTGAGAAAAATAAATAGTTTAGTTTTAATCATTCGCGAAGACTTCGGGAAAAGTTGAAAGCTATTTCAAGCAAACAAATATATTTTGGAATTTAGAATCCGGAACACCACGCTGCGCGCAAAAACCCGCATTGCTGACGTCGGTGAGAAGACTGCTAGGCTCAAATGGGACTGGGCCGGTCACGTCTGCCGCATGCATCCAGACAGATGGGCTAGCATAGCTACCAAATGGATGCCAGAAGAGGGGCGCGGACCCGGCAGGCCCAGACGGAGATGGCGGGACGACCTAGACACCTTTCTCAACAACTGGCCGGAGGAGGCACTATATCGGGAGTCGTGGAAGACAAGGGGAGAGGCCTTTGCCCAGCAGTGGGACACCATAACAGGCTAGTAAAAAAAAAAGAATATAGCATTTTATAATTAGAGATAAGTAATAAAGTATACTTCTCGCATCTTAGGGGGCCTAGCTAACATGTCATAATTGTTGAAAGAAAACGCCAATTTAAACTTAAATAAATGTAGGACTTTTCGTAGCATCCGCCATCGTGATACATTCTTTCTTTTCGTAGTGCATTCGTCAATGCTTCATTATCTTCTTGGATAGGCCCCTAGTTCTTAAGGCCGTTCCATCGGTTTGCCGCTGTCTCTGTCACATTTCGCAAGAAAGAACGGGAAAGATCATGTGCGCCAAGTGTCAATTTTGATCGAATTTTGTCGATTTTTATTTATTTTAAAAACGTTACCCTACAATATCGAAATTCGAAAGCTATGAAATTACTATTTAAGTTAAGATTGTTTTTTCTTCTTTTTTTGTTTATAGTATCACATAATAAATAACCGAGTAAAGTTGGATTAAAAGTCCGAGTAGGAGGTTACTTTGGGAATTAATTGTATCGAGCGAAGTGTCATAATTCGTGTATCGGAAGCTATGATATTAAAGATAATATAGTCAAGAACTACATATATTTTTTCCACGTCTACGAATATCAACGCCTCTTAGAAAAACAGGATCATATAAGGATATTTTTCGCCTTCTGGCTCAGGGAACCGCCTTAAGTATAGTTATTACGTTCAATGGTCAACATGTTTATCATCATGTAATTCATGTA
Source organism: Cydia strobilella (assembly GCF_947568885.1). Lineage (NCBI taxonomy): Eukaryota > Metazoa > Arthropoda > Insecta > Lepidoptera > Tortricidae > Cydia > Cydia strobilella. The sequence goes on from NC_086053.1 coordinate 2,072,510, forward strand.
ATATGCAATTATTAATCTACAGCATTTTATTCCGAGGAAAGCCGCAAAAACAGTACTAGGTTAGTAAGTTTAGATTATAAAATAGTTTATTTCATCTAATACATGATTTAAGAAATCCCCTGATCCTGTTTAAATGACTTCATGATTGCTCAAATTTCACTTAGCTAAGGAAAATTTACTCATCCGAAATAAATTTCATTTCAAAACGCTCAATTTGCCCAGCCTATCGAGACTACATCCGCTTCATTTGCCTCGATACATCCTCTTCCCGCCAAAAAACGTGCGCATTCAGAAGTTTCAGAACGGACATTTGTCCGTGTGCGCAGCGTAAAATTGCAAGCTGGTAAAAAGCGCGATTGTCTATGATCTGGCTTTGTGATACGGATGGATGGGATTTTGGAGGTTTTTTTAGACAATGTTGGTAATATTAGGAAACTTCATTGAAGAGATAGATTTGAAACAATCAGAGACTCAATAGTAAAAGTTCAATTATAACGTATAATTATTATTATTATATACCTAAATGTGACCTAGTTTATATTGTTACCTGGATACCAAGACCTTTGTTTTATTTAGAGTTGTGTCGTCGTTATTAGCAAGACAGATAACCGTGGCATAATAGGCTCTTGAATCCTAATATAAAAGACCTAAATTATCTTAAGATAGCAATTACGTTGCTGTGACAAAGAAAATAGGATAATTTGAGTGTTTTTTCAGACCAAAACTTTTCATCGGTTCCAGTTAGAATTTTTCCCGAAAACTTTTACCCGAAAGCGTCATAATTCACAGAATTCTGGCTAAATATTAGTTTAGACTAAACAAAGAAGGTATCCGCCCGAAAATATTTTAGAACTCTCCCTTAACAGTTTGACCCCAAGGCAAGAAATTCAGGGGGCCGGTTGGCACAGTGTCAGCCTAGGCCAACAGGCGTGCAGCCGGGCCGGACCGGGCTGTACGGAGTTGGGGGCTTGGATGGATGACAGCTGCGAATTCTTTGCAGCTGCCGAGGCTGCTTAACAGGATCGGGTAAATTCCTCTTAAAACATTCTAGAACCTACCTTAACAGTTTGACGTCCCACAACGCCAGAACTTCGGGTGGCCTATTGGCGCACAGAGCCAGCCTGGGACCGCAAGCATGCAGTCGGCATGGACCCGGCTTCAAGGAATTGGGGGCTTGGATGATGACAGCTGCGAATTCTTTGCTGCTGCCGAGGTTGTGTTGCACCTGAGGGACATATTTTTATAGTTAGGTTTTGAAAAAGTCGCCATTTGATAGCCGCGTGCTCCAATATTTCTCTACTCGTTCTGAATTTACCGATTAAGAAAAGGATTTGGTATTAAAGATGGTGTTGACATTTTGTCTAATTACAAAGAAAGTCACAGTTTGCAAGTTGCGGGTCATAAAATAACGGTCAAAGTGGTAATAAGTGGTCAAAAATGACCAATATTTATGTAGAAATATAAAACTAGTGTTACTCAATGATGTTTTAGCACTGAAGAAAGTAAAGAGTTGCTATAGACTTTTCGTATCTATTGACTTAGCGCTGTTCCTTGATAATCTTACCTCATGCGAAAATCTCTCTGGTTGCATGAATTCTTAGAACTTAAGATTCAGTGATTTTGAGCACAGCGTGTCAACTTCAGCTCACCTTGACTGTTCATTGTATGACGGTCATCGTCGTCATCGTTTATGACATTAAAAGCCAGGATTGGCACTGCAGCCTAGAATGTCAAGCGTGTTGGATACATAGTCAGCACAGTTTCAATTGATCAGTATGTAAGATGTACGACGTACCTTGACTCTCCACTGTATGAGGATCTCCCTCGTATCAAACGCAAGCACAGGAACTACATCTTCGCACAGGATGGCCAGGGTGTTGGACTCCTTGTCCAAGGTGAAGCCAGCCTCGAAGCCGAGGTACTGCTGCAGGGATAGGGAAGCCTTGGTCTGCCCGTTCTTCTGGCGTTCCTTCAGGTCCTTGTAGAGCTGGAGGTGCACGCAGTCTGGAAAGAAAGAGGGTGTGTTACTTAAATTCAGCTTACAAGAAAAAACGGACTTCACAGGAGCTTGTACAGTCGCCATCAGATATATCTGAGCGGACAACGTGTTCACAATATCTGAACACGCACTCTAACGCCCTGACAATAGAGGCGTGTTCCGATATTGTGAGCGCCTCCGCCGGCCGCTCCGATATATGTGTGATGGCGACTGTACAGTCATTTACGGCTTTCTGTCAGTCAGTACTAGTTGCTTCGGTGACAACTATAATCAGCTTACATATATATGGCTAGGACATTATTGTTTTAATATAAGTTCCGTTGGTCTTTCTGATCAGTTGCACTTTTGCGAGGAGTTTGTTATAATATAAATGTGCCATTTTCAACCAAAAGGGTACTTATTGTCGCTTGTCAGTAAGGCGCTATTTCCATATAGCTTCAATTAGAACCTCAACCTTATCGACAAGCGATTATGTTACCTTTTGGTTGAAAACGTCACAAATGTTGATGCAACGTTCACGACTGTTACACTAGAAATCGGGAATTAAAAGCAAGGGGCATTGGTGCACTTTTTCTTTGGTTTGTCTGTCGACTATAAGTTAGCTATCTAAGGTGGTCGTTATTAAGATTTTTTTTAAGTAGAAGCAGAAGGTACCTCTGATTGACTTTTGATTGACAGGTGACAATTTTTAGCAAGAGAATCACTACATAGTATAAAACAAAGTCGCTTCCTGCTGTCTGGATGGATGTCTGTCCCTATGTATGCTTAGATCTTTAAAACTACGCAACGGATTTTGATGCAGCTTTTTTAAATAAATAGAGCGATTTAAGAGAAATGTTTACATGTATAATATCAGCATTGCACCCGTGCGAAGCCGGGGCGGGTCGCTAGTAGAATTATAAAAAAATATGATAATCATTCAAAAAAGTGTAAATACAATTAGGCATGGCCAGACATTCCAGCTTTCGACTTTTCAGATCAATCACAAAATATGTTATATTTATATCGTTAAAATACCAACAACAAATATTTAAAACAGCAGTATAACACTGATCGTATCCCCAGTACATTATCTCCAAACGAAATTGTCAAAAGAAAATTTTATCAAAGAACATTTTGTCCCCAACTAATGAGACCTTTTACCTGTCCTCGTCCCTTTGTTCCGATTCCCTTTACAACGAATGAGCTATTATAGCCTATAATAATACTTAATAGAAGACAATTTCGCGAACGACCATCGTAAAAATTTTTTGGTTTTTGTTGACTGTAATGTATATATATTTTGTCATAAATAATTAAACAAAATTCATTTTGCTCCCTTGTCGCACATCTACTATTACATCTTTTTATCTTTTTTGAACTGGCAACATCGAAATAAACCAAATAAACCTCAAACCAAATGCAGCTTAATATTCAATGCATTAAATTCAAATTTCAAATCTCGTTACTGCACAAAGCATTATTTAGCACTAACCTCGCGTCGCGAGGTATGCCTAAAACAAAACGAGACATTTTGAACTCTTTCACAAAGGCACATAGTTCAAAATCGCCTATGCACTACAAACAGAACGTGACAGATTTCCACTACATCAATATCAAGTGTTCCATTTTCAAAATTAATTCGGGAACCGTTTTCTAATTGGCGGGACGTGACTCGCCTGTTCGAACCTAATCGGTGATATTTGAATTTCGAATCCAATTTGTGTTTAGAACCCTTCTCTGAATAGCTCTTGCTAGCTCATATCTGTTTACAATTTTGCCGTTTAAAACAAGACTTTATCTCGTTGGATTAAAGTACAGTTTAAGTAGGAAAAGTTAAGGACTAAGAGAGAATGTGTAAGTGGTGTTTTCTGCTTTATGATTGTTCCTATATAGGCTGCGTTTGCGTTTTAATAATAAAATTGAATTACATATCTTGTAAAGGATATGTGTTTGCGCTAGCAATTTGCGAAATGGATGTTTTGTTCCGCTGATGTGATATTAATCAACATTTTGATGCTCTAGGGCATAAAGGGGTCTTATTTTCTTTGTTTCGGATATTAATAAGAGGGGACGATATTGCCTAAGGCAATATGGGAAATACAACTTAAACCAAAGGAAATTTCTCCATAATCTGTGTAATAAAATGTAATATCTAAATGTTCTATTATCAAAAGTAGGGGGAGCCAGGGAGATTTGAATAGATGGGAGAGTTTAACCGTCTTTGAATTGTAAAATTAGGTACAAGTGTCAAGTGTGTCAGGGTACCGTATGATACAGATTTTTTTTGTAAAAATTAACGTGTGGCACAGGTCCTAGTATTGCGCCAACTCGGATTACACGCATTAGGACCAAATGTAAGTATTAAAACGATTTCCAGCTCGCTGGGAATTAATTCTTCGAACTAATTTGGCCCAACAGGTCTACATTTTTTATGATAAAGGAGGCAAACGAACATACGAATCGGCTGATTTTAGGAAATTATCGTTACCCATGGTCGCAAGTGAATTTTCTGCCTGATATGAGATTAAATTTGAAGTTTTTTAGGGTTCCGTACGGGTAAAACGGGACCCTATTACTAAGACTCCGCTGTCCGTCTGTCCGTCTGTCTGTCACCAGACTGATGTATCACATGAACCGTGATAGCTAGACAGTTGAAATTTTCACAGATGATGTATTTCTGTTGCCGCTATAACAACAAATACAAAAAAGTACGGAACCCTCGGTGCGCGTCCGACTCGCACTTGGCTGGTTTTTTTAACATCAACGCAAGGCATCCATTAAACTGACTCGAACCAAACAATTCGCATTTAACGAAGCCAAATTGTCAAAAATGAAAATTGTTTTTAATGCAATTATAAACTGTAATAAAAAAGTTTAAACTCGCTCACGTAGCAACAGAACTCAAAATAATTGTCATTCTAAATTCAATCATAATACAACAATATTAAGGTAGAAAATAAAACGTCTTAAACGCCATTGTATTAAGATTGGTTATTTAAAACAAAAGGTTCAAAGCCGAAGGGGTCCGTACCTGAGAAGGGTTCCGTACTTACCACTAAAGGTTGCCACGCAACGGACCCCCGTTGCGTGGCAACCTTTGGTGGTATTCTTTGATATTTGCGATACGATTCGACCTTTAATGTGAAATAGATTGAAGTGGTTATAGACTATATTGGTCTTTAACGTTAAGGGTAAACTATGTGACCATTTTAACCGTCATTAGCAAGCTTTTGACATTTTCAATTTGCCAAATACGTACTTCAAAATCCATACTAATATTATAAATGCGAAAGTCTGTCTGTCTGTCTGTCTGTCTGTCTGTCTGTCTGTCTGTCTGTCTGTGTGTTCCCTCTTCACGCTTAAACCGCTGAACCGATTTAGATGAAATTTGGCATAGAGATAGGTTGAGTCCCTGAGAAGGACATAGGATAGTTTATATCCCGAAATCATCCCTTAAGAAAGTAAAAAGCGGGGTGGAATTGAGATAATTAACGAAGTGCCTGCTAATTTGTGTGCATAATATGCTCAAATTTAGATTGCTATGAGAATTTTTCCAGGCGCTAAACTTACTTTAGCTGCTGTTACTAAGTCCGCGCAGACGAAGACGCAGGCAAAAGCTAGTTTTATATAAATTACCTACGATTAATTAATTGGAGATGAGAGACGAGTCATCGTTTTTTGCTAGATTTTTTTCCCGGAAAAAAAACAGTTTTGCCGAGTTTTAATGGGCTCAAAGAAGTTAAGCGCCAGGATTTATTGTAAGGAATCTTAACGAAACCGATATTATAACATTTAAAACTTTCGCGGTTTGAACACATATTAAATCACATTTATAAATTCGCGGTAGACCCGTTTGTAAATGTGATTTAATATGTGAAACTGATATTGTCTGTCAACTAGATATTTTTGTTATTCCAAGCACACTATGTCACATCAGCACATCACCCAACAGGATTATCCGATCCTTAAACAACTACGAAATAAATCATACCAAAATAATGTGCAGTGTGTGATGTGTGATGAACTCCCTAAAGAGAAAGGTACATGCGCTCAAAGTGGCAAAACATTTAAACAGGTAGACTTATATTGACCGGGATATAGACCGTGATTACCTTTTGTATTATTACTATCCCGGCCAATATAAGTCTAGTGAAACTAACCGTGAATCATTCAAAACTCTAATTTAAATAGGTATATCTTAAAAACTGTAATAGATGTCATATATTAAAGAAAAAGTGACGAAGCCCTGAAGTGGTGATTCGAACCTAGCTATCGCGGCTAACGCCATGAACCCCTAGGCCACCCCGCCACGGCGGTGCCCGTCCGAATTTCTCGACTATATGCCATCTTAGTAAGACTAGGCGTCTTTGACCAGCTCTAAGGGCAAGTAGGTATATCTTAGTTATGTCGATTTTACACTTTTTGACATCTGTCAATAGTATTGTGTGATATCACAATATGATCATGTCATCATCAATATGATGTGTGTACCACATTGTCACCTGCCATAAGGACGCTCTGACAGGTTTTTCGTATAAAGATACAAGCAATTATCGTCCTTATGGTAAGCGACAATGTGGTACCTTTTGATTGAAAACGTCACATATATTATGTTATTACGTGCACATTACGCTGCTATTTGGGTCATTGCTAACACATGCTAATGTGTTATGTCATTATGTTTATGCTAAAATTGACATACGTTAGTGGATTGCAAGGTTATTTTAACTATCACATTTTGTACAGTCGATATCAAATAGATAAATATAGCTAACGTGGGCGAATTATAAAATTTGTCTATGTATTGTAAAATTTGTCCTAGGACTTGCAACATTTCTATCTTCACCACTTATGGTTGGCACTCCTCAGCTGTGCGTTTCTCCAGAAACATCCTTTTTACCTTCTAAAAACCCAACGAGTGCCACCTCCGCCTATAAAGGGGCGGCGCAGGATCGCGGTGAGCATTCAACTGCGACGCTCCAACGGGCAACCCGCAACCGGGCTGCAGGCTCTATGGGGCATTAAGTAGTTTAGTGCCCCCCATTCAATGGCACTACCATAAGTGGGTGATTCCCCAATCCCCACATGGGTAGCAAATGCGCATAACGTCTGCGCCGACCTCCTGGCCTACGTCGACGGAGCGGATGCGCTTCCGGATCGTTTTCTCGCTCCCGTTCCGAAGCCGTTGCGAAATAATGTCTTCGCAGAAAGAGGCTACAGCTCTCCAGCTCCTCTCGCTGTTAAGCATAGCCCATACAACGCTTGGCAGTGAGAGGTCAGCTGCCACTTCTTGCCGTAATACGGCTCGGCTGAGTTCCCACAAGCGGGGCATTCTTCCTCCAGAATCCTGCCTCGCACAGTTAAACTGTGGAATGAACTGCCCCTCGCAGTATTTCTAGACAGACACGACCAACCTTCAAGAAATAATCGGGCAAGAGCATGTCGGGCCAAAGCAAAAAGTTACAGTTTATTTTACCGTTCAGTCGCAATGCATGATTTACGAATCCATGCCTAATTGCATGCAAATAAAATGTCTCACGAGCCTACTTAAAAAACACAAATCGAAATATTTGATAAAAATAATTTGATTTGTTCCCAAAGTTCCACATACTCGTACGTATTTATCATTAAATATTGAATCGTTTTCTTTCATAACCCTTGACAATACAAAATAGCAATAAGATATACGTGTTTCACAAATAATAGCCTTTGAAAAGGACAAAACAAGAGCTGAAGTACACTCGGCGACAAATTGATCGCAGTCGCTTAGTTACCTGGTTCTTTTGAAGGCACCTTTATTACTTATTCAGGCGTCTAACGATCCCTTGGGTCGCGGCGGCGGGGGCCTTTTAGAAGGACCACGGACGAGAGAGTACTATGTAAAGGCACGCTGCGTTTTTGTTTCATGTGACTTCTAAATATTGTGGAAAATTCTCGTTTCGTCGGGATTTTCTTTGAAAAGGACAAAACAAGAGCTGAAGTACACTCGGCGACAAATTGATCGCAGTCGCTTAGTTACCTGGTTCTTTTGAAGGCACCTTTATTACTTATTCAGGCGTCTAACGATCCCTTGGGTCGCGGCGGCGGGGGCCTTTTAGAAGGACCACGGACGAGAGAGTACTATGTAAAGGCATGTTGCGTTTTTGTTTGATGTGACTTCTAAATATTGTAGAAGATTTTCATTTCGTCGGGATTTTCTTTGAAAAGGACAAAACAAGAGCTGAAGTACACTCGGCGACAAATTGATCGCAGTCGCTTAGTTACCTGGTTCTTTTGAAGGCACCTTTATTACTTATTCAGGCGTCTAACGATCTCTTGGGTCGCGGCGGCGGGGGCCTTTTAGAAGGACCACGGACGAGAGAGTACTATGTAAAGGCACGCTGCGTTTTTGTTTGATGTGACCTCTAAATATTGTAGAAGATTCTCATTTCGTCGGGATTTCCTTTGAAAAGGACAAAATAAGAGCTGAAGTACACTCGGCGACAAATTGATCGCAGTCGCTTAGTTACCTGGTTCTTTTGAAGGCACCTTTATTACTTATTCAGGCGTCTAACGATCCCTTGGGTCGCGGCGGCGGGGGCCTTTTAGAAGGACCACGGACGAGAGAGTACTATGTAAAGGCACGCTGCGTTTTTGTTTGATGTGACCTCTAAATATTGTAGAAGATTCTCATTTCGTCGGGATTTTCTTTGAAAGGACAAAACAAAAAGCTGAAGTACACTCGGCGACAAATTGATCGCAGTCGCTTAGTTACCTGGTTCTTTTGAAGGCACCTTTATTACTTATTCAGGCGTCTAACGATCCCTTGGGTCGCGGCGGCGGGGGCCTTTTAGAAGGACCACGGACGAGAGAGTACTATGTAAAGGCACGCTGCGTTTTTGTTTGATGTGACTTCTAAATATTGTAGAAGATTTTCATTTCGTCGGGATTTTCTAACGTACGAGTGAAAAAATATTTCTTTGTCTCAATTTGATCACGTCAGGATTTTATGATGGGATCATGAAGAATTCGAGGTGAGGGAAGAATCACCCATAGTGATTTTTTATAGTATATCGTGCGTTTTCTCTTCAATTTCATAGAAGAATCATTTCGTGAAGTGGAACTGCTGATAAGAGTATAAAATGTTGAAATGTTCGACTGTTTTTTGCTGTCAGTTTTTTCTTAACAATTTAAGACGTTCGCGGACGGTAAGTTTACGTCATGTGTCATAGGCCAAAGGAAACAAAAAACCGCGAATGCTATAGCATTCGTGTCCGCGAATGTTTTAAAACTTCAATCGGATATTTGGAGTTAATTGTAAACGCACGCAATAATCCGCCGTATGTTTCCGCACAAACATTTGCCTAGGGATGGAGTTGCAATGTCAGCGAGGGATTCTTACAAATTGACATACCGGTGAGTTTTATAGCGAGAAAAAACTGTCCTATAAATATATAAAAAGCGTTATTTCTACGTAATATAAAACAACAAAATCGCTCTGTCTGTCTGTACGCTTTAATCTTTCTAACCGTGGTGTTTTTAATGATTTAGGAGGCAAACGAGCAGACGAATCGCCTGATAGTAGGCAATTAGTGCAGAGGTGTTACAAGTGCCTTCTCGGCCATTAAAATAGTACGCTAAGTAATGTGCTAATGCGCGGTATCAGAAAGTTGATTATGAGTATGCTGTAATATACATATACATACGCCGTGTCATGTTCATGCATTATAAGCGCGATTATAATGCATGTCTTTGCTTACGGTGGCATCGTTGATCGGGTCGCCACTTTCCCGAATGAAGGTTGAGGGAGACGATGGCTGGAGATACGCGTCATACTCGTGAACGGGTGCTGTTTTGTGGAGACCGATCTGTTTAAGTTTACACGGGCTTCATTTTACCTATGTAACTTTACTTTTGAGTGGCATTAACGTGAGGCACTTCATTCGGTTCTTGTCTGTTTGTCTGATTTAATATCTTGTCTTTTTATTAATTATATAACAATTCAAGTCTTGGAGACCCTTTACATCTCTGGATAATTTGATGATCTTTTTTATTATTATATACATTTTATCTCTGACACCTAAAGACTTTTACATCTCTAAACAATTTTAGTACTTCTGTTATTTGTATAGTTTTTATTCGTTTTTTTTAACTTGTGTAATTTAACATCTATATTTATGTAATTGTTTTTTGTAATTTTGGGTTAATTTTATTGTTTGTAAAAATTGACATGTAATAGTGCCCCTGTGGCCTATTTGCTGAATAAATGTTTGATGTTTGGTACTCCTGCTTGAGTCAAAATTGCCAATGACTGAGATAATCTTTTAACCCACAATCACCCTATTATTAGGCTTACTTCCTCTTCTTTATACACTGTGTTGTATTGGCTAAAATTGAGCCAGAAATGTCAAACTAAGTGTACAGCAATTTGGTCATTATGCCGTAACGTCAGATAACCAGCGCTGATGCTCTTTCTGACCTTTTCATGGCGCTTTCTCTGCTCTGAGTTTGAAAGTTGTGTGGAAATTATAGTTTAATCAAAAGCAGTACAATACTCTTGTAAAATTAAACGTTTTGGATGTTAAAAGATTGAGTATTTACAATAGGCTACCTCTCTAAGTAGCGAAATATTTTTGCCAAAAATTCACTTGTAGGGTCTCTGAAGATTATGACCTAAGGCCCTCTGGCCTAGCCAAGAAAACACTCGTTGATAGAAAACGCGAATCCAAACTTAAATAATGTATGGAAACAGCCACGTGACTTTTCGTAGCATCTGTTATACCGATAAATTTTCCTTTCGTTTGACGTTTGCCGATGTACGACAGTCGCGCAGCGTCTAACGTAAACGAACAATTCGCGAACGCGAAGCGAAGCGGCACGGCGCGGCGGGCCCACGGCGTTCGCGTTCGCATTTTATAGGTATCAAAGGATTGATTCACCCCGCGCCGCATTGTTTCGCTTCGCGTTCGGGTGTTGTTCGCCTATGTAGTACGCTGCGTTAGCCAGGCCCCCCGGGGTTTCCAAATAAGTTTGTAGTAGCGTGCCGTAGTTTAGGGATCCCTGATTATTTTATATAAATGTATTTTTCCAAAACCGTATATTTTCCTAAATGGCTAGGTTTGTAACGTAAAAAATTCATCACATTAAAAAACAGGAACACATGATACATCTAACTAAAGCTGGTGTATTCCCATTTTTCCTCGCCCCACGTGACCGCCGCCATACATGAGGCGAGGACAGATGGGAATGATTCATATTAATCCACATATTCCCCTCTGTGGCCGGCGGGCACAAATGAGAATACATCAATACACCCTAAAACTCCGGAGACCTGTACAGATAGATGGCATACTTTTCTATGTTATCATAATCATAATCATTTATTTGCATATGAAAAGGATTTTACATATATATTATAAAAGTTACATGGTCTAGCCATTTTAGCTGTTTTTGGCAGCATGCAAATGGGTCCTTATAATACATTAAATTTGTATTATATAAAACTACCTTAAATTAACTTAATTAATTACTAACTACATTAATTTAAATTAAACTAGAATAGGATGCACAATAAGTTAACAATTGATAATAAAATAATTAAGTCTCTCTGACCGGATTTATACTATTTCTTATACTTACATACATATGTTTACTTTTATTCTCCTATCTTGTTGAGTCAATATACTGCTAATTTACTTGCACTGTGTATCTATCTAACCGTTGACAGGATAGCAAAGTTATGCAAGATTAGAGCAGCGGGCAATTTGTTCCAAACAACTTATGCTCATTCGCGATAAGCCCGCCGCCATGTGAGCTCGCAAACTTTACAAAACTGGGTCAAAGGTTGTTTCATCAATAACTTGTTTTGATGGTATTAAACTAATTTTACGTTTATGAGGGGAGAATAGCTACTGCCAATGTCACAATAGGTATTTTTTTGATGAAATTTCCATTTCGGGAGAAAACGGTTTCCTGCACTAACTAAATCTTAACAAATTACTTTGATTTTGATGTCAATCGCTTCAGCATAATAATATATATATATATATATATATATTTTTTAATGTGATATTCAGCAAACGAGCAGACGAGCCGCCTGATGGGAAGCAGTCATCGTCGCCCATGGACGTAAGCAACATCACAGGAGCCACTTAAGCATTGCCGACCCTTGAGAACCCTAAATACCCGCTTCTTGAAGAATCCCATGTCGTAGCACAAAGGAAATACCTCAGGAGGCAACTCATTCCACATTCTAGGTTTACAGGTTACGCTTTAAAAAAAAAAAACATTTTTTTAATCGCTTTTTTTGAAAAAAGAAAAACCTATGAATAAGGTTTATAGGTTTCCTGTATTGTATTGTATTTTTAGTACGTTATTGACACAATGAAAGAATTTTCATTGTGTCAATAGTTCAGTGTGTCAAAAAAATATGGAGAATGGAAAATATTTAGGAGTGAAAAACAATACCTACCCTTATCTACGAAAACTAGTTTCAATAATATATAAAGCACAGGCTTATAAACATTATCATGAATAGGTTTACCTACGTATGACAGTCTATTTGTATTACATATACGCCTTTCCAAATTCAATAGTAAAATGTCCCGTCAACCTTTTGCCGGTATTGCAAATTAAGCCTTATCAGTATTCACTTTAGGTTCACATTCCTTGTAAACATCATTTGGTATTTCACAGGGTACTATGTTGGGTCCCGGGAGTTATTTGATTTGCATTCAGCTGACGCGTTTGCTACATAAAGAGTTGTGTTCGCTCTGACACATCAATACCAGAAACTAATATGCGAGATGTGGTTGTATGTATATATAGATATAGAGTAATAAACTTTGACACACATGTATAGGCTAAGCGAAGTAAATCTTCGGCGTAGGTATAACAAAGACTACTGAAGTGCTAATAACTGAATTTCCATATACACATACATATTTACATATAGTTATGAATAAGGTAAATATATATAATTTAGTTAAAGTTTGTAGGGTTACAACTTCAATCAGCATCTTTATTATTTAATTATTTTGATGCCTTGTTTAGTGATTTCAACAACTTTTCATATCCAAAATAGTATTTTTTTATGATAAACGAGGCAAACGAGCAGACGAAACGCCTGATGGTAAGCATGGTAAGCCATTACTATCTCATAGACACCTGCAACACCTGAGGAGTTATTATGAGTAAGAATTATATTTATTCTACATTACTTATATGCAAGAACGACGACAAACCTCAATCTCCAGAACAAGAGGAAATAAACATGGAAGGAAATTCTACTTACCTACAAGCTACATAATAACAAATTAATAAAAAATACATTTGCGCTCACGTTTTTTAACAACTGAAAAAATAATCGACCCAATCAAACAGCAAGTAACAATAGAAAATAGACATGCATCTACCTATAGGTACATATAATAATATCTATCTATATTATAGCCTTAACAATACTGCACAACTCTATCTTTCCACTCGATTTAACCACCCAAAAGGGGGACATTTATTTCTCAATTCGATATCTAGTTCTGGAAAGACCCCCGTGAAATTTCGACGTTGTTTCGTTATTGAAAAATAACTTTGTTTTTGACGCCAAATACGGAAAGAAATGGAATTTAGCCCTTTCGAACGAGGTTATTCGAAGATGGGTCTTTTAGAACGAAGTTATATAGAAATAGGTCAAAGGTATTGTCTTTGTTTTTCGTCGTGCGAAGTGTTTTCAATATTTTGTTGTTTTGTTAAGTTGTTGACAGTGATTTTACGGAAAAATAATGCATAATGGTTGCGGTAACAAATATTGATTTCACTTGGGTTCATTATTTAATTTTTTGGAGTGGTTTTATAAAATATTATGTAGATCCATAATATGTCATATTTTCATAGGTAATTTCTATTCAAGAAGACATTGCCATATTGTCATTGCAAACGAAATGCCATGCGGTGAGCTAGGTCCGACTTTATCTACGACTTTTATCATATCATTTATCATTACCGTCTACCGTCGGGGTGTCATGTCACGTGTCGCCATAACCGTCGACCAAATAACATGACAACGTGATATGACAGTCACGGCCGGGAGCGACGGACCGCGACAGTCATGCCATCTGTATTTTTACTAACGCCAGTTTAGTTTCGTAATTCGGAAACGTTATATGTCAATGTTTTTTGTCTGTATGTTTCCTTTTTCATATATGTAATCTGTTGTGGCGTTAAATAAATGTATTTTCTTTCTTTCTTTCTTTATATAAAAACATATTCCCTTAAAACAATATAAGTACAAAGGTTGAAATTTTTAACCTTTTGTAAAGACTATTTGGTATTATAAAATTGAAATTGTCATTTTGGCCCGGACATGTCAATTTTGGTCCATGATTACTAAGAGCACTTGAGTCGAAACTGTACGAGTAGAAAATGTAATTTTTTTATGTAATTAATTTCGAAGTAATCCAATTAAAAGCCTTATAAAGTTTTAAAATAAAACTTATACTAGGCCAAGTAAAGTGATTGTAAAGATTTTAGAGGGCAGATATAGTCTGCATCTTCTCAAATGACTTTTTCGCCTAAGACGGTAATCTGTTAAACAAAAGTCATTGTTCCTTTTGTGTGAGCGATCAACCATTGAAATTGAGAAGATTCATACTATAATAGAAAATTATTGCGCATCTTCTTTGATAACCGCCTGAGTGGTCAAGCTCGACCAAATTACGTTCGGCGCGGCGTTCCTAACTTCATAATCACGCTTCAGAGATTTCAATTCACTGTCCCAAAAATGTTAACAACCTTTTTAGGGTTCCGTACCCAAAGGGTAAAAACGGGACTCCATTACTAAGACCCAACTCTCCATCTGTCTGTCACCCGGCTGTATCTCATGAAGCGTGATAGCTAGAGAGTTGAAATTTTCACAATTTTATTCTGTTGTCGCTATAACAACAAATACTAAAAAGTACGGAACCCTCGGTGGGCGAGTCCGACTCGCACTTGTCCGGTTTTTTAATAGGTACCGACTGTCCCAATTAACGGGTCCAGGGGAATATTTCGGGTTCTTAATAAAGTCCGTTCAAAGGCTCATTATTCTGGTACGAAGGGATGATTACATCACGTGGGAAGGAATATGACCTTACTCTTCCTTCTTTATGAAATTACTATTTAAGTTAAGATTGTTGTTTCTTCTTTTTTTGTTTATAGTATCACATAATAAATAACCGAGTAAAGTTGGATTAAAAGTCCGAGTTAGAGGTTACTTTGGGAAATTATTGTATCGAGCGAAGTGTCATAATTAGCTATGTTGTTAAAGATAATATAGTCAAGAATTACATATATTTTTTCCACGTCTACGAATATCAACGCCTTTTAGGAAAACATGATTATATAAGGAGATTTTTCGCCTTCTGGCTTTACAAGGTTAGTGTAATGTTCCTGAGGGACTAGGTGGGCGGATAGGTATAGCTCAATAATAGGCAACTAACTATTCGAGAATGTATTCCGGACTGAGTAGGTACAAGTCTTTGACACACGTCAATCGTTGTGCTATATCTACCTACATACATCACAGTATTCACAGTTAGTAATAGATATTGTATGTTAGTGTGGGTCAATTTTTGGAAACTAAATTTGACCCACTTCCCGATTTCTGATTGAGCTGAAATTATGCAAACAGTAAATTGGATGACAATGCAATATCATGATGACAGTCATGAAGCTGATCTGATGATGATGATAGAGGTGGCCATGGGATTGGGAACTCTGTGATAAAACAACGCAAATTAATTGTGTTTATGGCCGATAGAATCGTTGTCTCTATGGTCTATGAGTATTAGTTGCCTGTGGATTGAAAAGTATAGTCAGCGATAAAAGCTTGTACCAAAAATGATCATTTTGCCAAAAACTTATTATAGCATAGGTAATAGTCGCAGTGTGAGGTAGCAGAAAGAGCAATATTTTAAATTACCCTACGTTTGCCTGGAAGAGATCGCTTTTTAGCGATAAAACCGCATGTTGTTTGTCACTTTTTTTAGTTTAGTAGTGTTATTTCTGAATGCGAGCGAGATGGACTGCGATCGAGTTCAGGCAGTCGCTAACGTAAACGTCAATTGTCAACTCGTGGTAACCGTACTAATTAGTTGGCAAATTCAATATTAACACATATACACTTATGGACTAATTTAGAGGAACGCAAAAAAAAATTTAATTACTAATTTTGAAATTACTTTAGTTGCTGTAATCCAGTAATTAAACCTTTTTTTTGCGTTCCTCTTTATCCATGAGTATATACAGTAAGTAATATAGACGACAAATAGGGAGTCAGTTATTACAATAAAAAAAAATGTCGAACATTGACCACATTTAACATATAAAATTGCGGACATTTCCACTTTTATTACCCTAGGGAGAAAAGTCAGATTTCGCAATGAGCCCAACTCACAACTCTAGTTACATAACGTAAACGAATAAAACAAACCTAATATTCAAATCCCTTTGTTAAAGTTAAATAAAAGCTTTTGTTCAATTTTAAAATTAAATGTAAACGAACGGTATTAAATTAAATTTAGGTTTTCCAAACAAAAGATACTTTTTGGAGTCAAATAAATGGGATTTTATATGTCGGCATCCATTATGATTTTTATATGTTTTCGGTGTAATTCATTTACGAAATTAAATTCCAGCAAGATATTTATGATTTTAGCACAAAAGTGATGGTAACGTTTATTAAAATGTATATACAGGTACAGTCAGTTGCAGAGAGAGGTGACCCCCCCTGCATTGAAATTTGTTTGCAGGGGGGTCACCTCTCTCTGCAGCTGACTACATTTGGTCTGGTAGACCAAATTGAACTGCCGCTATTGACTAACAAGCCAATTCGAGTGTTAGTTATTAGATCTGTTTCCGATATGATACTGATCTGCAGTGTCAAAAGAGACGTTTTTGGTTGAAAAAAAACTCAAAATGGCCTAATAGATCGGTAATTATTAGTAAAATTCCGGTACTTATAATTACCGATCTATTAGGCCATTTCGCAGAAGAATTTAACCACATTGGCCTTACATAAAGTGAAATGCTCGTTATAAAAGTATATAAGACATACCAAATATTACAATGTAAAATAAGTGTCACATAATAAAGAGAAATCCAGCCTAGGCCACTGGAGACTACATGTGACTTAAGAAAGAATGATAGCCTGTTTTCTTAGGTACCCAGATATTTTTTTAATGAACTCATAAGACGTTATTATTTATCTCCACGGGACTTAATCGCGTAAACTAGTTTTAAATTTACCTCCGACGTTTCGAGGACGGCGTTGTCCCCGTGGTTTCGGAGAAGACTGGCTAAAGTTGACATCAACATCTTCTAGGCGCGCGAGTAAACAAGACCAAGTGCGGGTAGTTCGAAAAACTCGCGCGCCTAGAAGATGTTGATGTCAACTTTAGCCAGTCTTCTTCGAGACCACGGGGACAACGCCGTCCTCGAAACGTCGGAGGTAAATTTAAAACTAGTTTACGCGATTAAGTCCCGTGGAGATAAATAATAATGAGTAAAAATCGTGAAAGTTTAAATCAGTGTTTCATAAGACGTTATCTCAGTTCGCATATCTAAACAAACTACCTCTTAATTCCATGTCAAATAAACCGGATTAAACAAATTAACAACTGTTAATTATCACATAAAAGCGGTTTCATTCATGTCACTCAATAAACCGACTATCAAATGTTTAAACATGTTAAAAACGGCAATTTAAAAACGCATGGTTACCCTATCGATTAAAATCTGCTGAATAAAAATCTACTCTATTAAACAGGACTTAAAAATCAAATTAAAATTGCATTATACTTTTAAGGAAAGCTACTGGTCAAAGTTATTAACCAATAAAAAAGGAACATTAATAGTACGATTATAAAATACATTTTTAAGTGAAACTTGTATTCAAATTGCTAAGCAATTGAAAGTGGATTTAAAAAGCACAAACTCGTTTAACCAGTTACTTGAATTTATGCCTTAACGTGTTAAATATAAGGTGTTGATTGAATTGTAGGTTTTGGAAATTCTAAAGTGTAAATGAAGTGAATACTGGCAAGTAGGAATGTAAAATGGTGACCACACTTAATCGGATTATGTGTTTATGATTGTGAATAATTACGAGTCGGTTTACAATTTTATGGCTTTACTTTTAAAATAGTTATAAAGTAAGAATAACAGATTTTTTAATGGTTTGGATTCAGTACACAAAAGTTTGGATTGTTAGCAACACTGTTTGTAAGGATCATTATTTTTTAACAGCTTATATTTTGATTATTTTTACTTTTACGATTAGCTTAAAAAAGAGTATCAGTTGACCCTTACTTGTCACTGGTTCCCGCCATCTTGAATTGTTATTAAAAGGCGGGTACACTGTGACAAGGGGCAGTTCGTGTACAGACGAGTTACAGTGTAGACGTCTTGGAATATTTATTGTAAATTGGTTGTTATTATGTTGGTAACGAAAGAATAAAGTTAAAATATTGGTACAAGTATTAGTTTTCATCATCAACCCGGTGGTAACCTAACAGGATGTAAAACGAAATAAAATATTTTAGTTCATGTTCTTCCTGAAAGTAGATAATTATCAAACAAACTCGTCTCATGTCGTGTCTGTTTATATCATTGAAAATTTTTAATATTTTTTTTTCTTGGCTGTTTTTTTTTTGTTCTATCAGTGCCGTTTTTTTATATATTGTAATGTTAAATTTAACATTTCACCAATAAATACACAGTCTATATGGTAATACTTTTATGTAGGTACAAAACTAACACCCCTGTACACTCTTGGCAGCGGTCCGTCATGAGTGAGCTACGAGCGGTCGGGTTGAGCTGGAGCGAGGCCAGAAGGGTCGCTGAAGATAGGAAGGAGTGGCGCGAGCTTGTGAAGGCCCTTAGCACCTCTGGGGTGCCATAGGACAACAACAAAAACAACAACAAAACTAACAAAAATCGTAAAAAAAATTGTTTCTCTAAGCTGTATTTTTTAATACTTTTATATTTTTTAATATTTCTTTCTACTACTTTCATATCCATTAAATACATTCTTTGCAAACTATCTATTCCCCCATCTACCTATATGTATTATAATCGTAAACACACCCCTAAACCCATATTTTAATGACGCATACTTGCATGTTGCCCGCCATAACGATACCAATAACGGCGACATAACGAGCGACGACATCGTTATCGATAAGTCGATAACGATTGTAGAAAAATGACAACTCACGTCCATTATTTGTAGCAAAGATAGATATAACTCCGTAATAGATGGATACAGTCTAAGGAAAAAACGTGCCTCGAAAATCACGATCATAGGGCGCCACTAGTTTTGACCTACTCTCGTATAGAGGGCGTTGACGGTTTCGTTTGTTATTTATAATTTTAACGCATACCACTGAAAGAACATGGGTCAAAGTCATATAAAAATAATTAATGCGAATAAAAAAATCATTTATCCATATTTAAATAAATTTTAACGTATTTTAATAAATCTTCATTTTTATTTTTAAAGTATGTCGATAGATGGCAGTGAATTTAAAGCGGTTACAAAATTTACTATGACAGTACTACTCTATCTTATTATATCCTCTTTGTTTGTTGGGACTTGTGGTTACCCTAGCGAGGACATCATTACGATACGATTGTGATTTAAAAATTGCAATAGATAAAGTAGGTCAAAATACTACGAATTTTATCAATAGTGGATGCTTTGATTTTAAAGAATGCAAAGTTTTAAAATAAAGATCATGTGTAGGGTAGGTAGAAAAATGTGATGGTTGTGACATGTCATTTTTTTATTTTTTGCATCTGACTGGTTTGCCGACAAAAATTATAAACTTAAAGATTTTTTACGTTTTTGTGAATCAATATAGGTAGCTTATTAATTATTGTCATATTTATCCTATAACTTTATTACATATAGCTTTAATTACTTAGTTTTACAGCGCATTGGCGCCCTTAGCTGTAATGCTGTAAAATTTTATTTCAATAAATATCAAATACCAAGTCACAAAATATTTCATTTTATTTCATTATTAAAATTTCTCGTAGCACTATGTGGCTAATTAATATAAATCCCCACGTCCACAGCATTGAACGTGTTAACACGTAACCCATTGATCAACGTCAATAAACACGTCAATACCGAACTAGGTTAATGCGTCCCATTTGTAAATGAATGGCACAGGAAAACTGGTGTCCTATGGAAATGTTACTAATTTCCCGTGTCGATTAGCTAAAAGCTAAAGAAATGCTTGGTCGGGTTGCGCAAGTTTTGAGGCAAAAACAAGGGGTCTATGGTCTATTTGACTCGTAAAAAAATTTGAGCCATTCAACTTTTTGTTGTACATAAGTTTTTGTCACTTTTTCGTAAAATACTTTAAAATATAATATTGTCTTCGGTTACCGCGATAGTTACTCATGAAATAAAACTATGAAAACGGATTATATCGCGTATATTGAATTTATAATACATCCCGACGTTTCAAACCCTTTACAGCGTTCGTGGTCAACGGGTGACTGAGGAAAAATTACAAAGTGCAAAAATACCCACATACTAAAATAATAAACAATCATAGACTACAAACTTTAAGGCTGGTTGTACATGCAAAATCGGTTCATAAGGCTAGTTATACAGTACAATTATTTTCAAGTAAAGATATATATATACGCGATAAAAACTACGCCGGCTCCAACCCTACACCACGGACCCGAGAAGATTTAATTCCCTCCTAAATTGTAGGAGGGTATCCCAATATGGGACCGGCAACAAACTCGGCGGGACACATCTTTTCAAAACATCAGAATGTCCAGCATCATCCAACACTAAGGTCTCACAGTCTATGTCTCGCTTGCTCCTTTATCAGGTGGACTACAGGATCCCAAGCTGGTGGTAGAGAAAAGCCATTACTTTCATCATAGAGTAACTTATACCTTTCATTTTCTGTTTTGTGATGGAGAAAGCAGCTTAATTAGGACATCAATCCCGATAGCTTTGTTCAATAAATAACTATTGTAAATGTTCTTAATCACAGTAACTCAGTAGCCCTTGATTGTCTCCCGATTTGTATGAAAAATAATGCATTTACCACTGCGTTACCATCTTTTTACATTAATCAACATTAATATTTGAATATTGGTCAACAAATTCCTAATATTTGGTTCCGGTACAATTTGGGAATATAATTTTTATACACGAATTGAATATCTATCATACATTTTTCTGGCAATAGATTGTATTTTTAGAAATGGGGACTATTTGTGCCATTTTCATCTAAAAGGGTACTTATTGTCGGTTGCCAATAAGGCGCTATTTCCATATAGCTTCCATTTGAAATCAACCTTATCAACAAGCGACAATGTGGTACCTTTTGGTTGAAAACGTCACATTTGACGTCTCAAATCGTCGTCGTCACTCAAACATTGCCTTTAAAAACTTACCATAACTCTCGAGGATGAACTGTACCCAATTGGCGGTGAGACGCTGCTTTATAAATATGTCGCTCTCAACGTCAACATAGTATCCTTGTAGTA
Source organism: Cydia strobilella (assembly GCF_947568885.1). Classification (NCBI taxonomy): domain Eukaryota; kingdom Metazoa; phylum Arthropoda; class Insecta; order Lepidoptera; family Tortricidae; genus Cydia; species Cydia strobilella. Next base: position 2,094,027 of record NC_086053.1, read on the forward strand.
TACACTATGTGTGTCATACTACAAGGTTTCACTACAAATACATACAAATTCAATGAGTGACATTCGCTAAAGCTACTTCATATACTGTTTTCTTTCTTACCATAAAGCGCACTACGCTGACGAGACGCTCAGGCCTACGCCTCGTGTGCTGAAGACCGTTGTTTTGGCTTGTTAGTATGAGTCACGACACGACAGTTTAAGTTCGATTTTTTTTTTTTTACTAGCCCATTATGGTGTCCCACTGCTGGGCAAAGGCCTCTCCCCTTGTCTTCCACGACTCCCGATATAGTGCCTTCTCCGGCCAGTTGTTGAGAAAGGTGTCTAGGTCGTCCCGCCATCTCCGTCTGGGCCTGCCGGGTCCGCGCCCCTCTTCTGGCATCCATTTGGTGGCTATGCTAGCCCATCTGTCTGGATGCATGCGGCAGACGTGACCGGCCCAGTCCCATTTGAGCCTAGCAGTCTTCTCACCGACGTCAGCAATGCGGGTTTTTGCGCGCAGCGTGGTGTTCCGGATACGATCGGTCCTCTTCACACCTAAAATGCTGCGCTCAATAGCCCGTTGGCATACCTTCAACTTGGACTTCTGACTCTCTGTGAGTGACCATGTTTGAGCACCGTAGGTTAGGACGGGCAGGATACACATGTCGACGAGTTTTCGCTTCAGTGACAGTGGAAGGCTACCCTTCATCAGCTCTTTCATGGACCAGTAGCTCTTCCAGGCGTTTTCAACACGGCGCTCGATTTCTTTGTCTTGCCTGTTGCTGAAAGAGACTAACTGGCCCAAGTAAATATACTCGTCAACATAGTGTATAGTCTGCCCGTCTGCCGTAACCGTACGTTTCCTGCTGTTGGTTTACATTCATTAATAAGGTAATTTCGTTATTTTATTAAGACTGCGCAGAGCGTCCAATGGCGCCCACATTAGGGGGATTGTGTTTTCTAATAAACCAATTAATTTCTGTATAAATCACTACAGCACGGTCAGCGCAGTCTTAATCGAAGTTATATTTATAGTCCCGGTAACCAATAACCACAAAATAAACATGCTCAACCTCAAAACTTTGCTGCACAACAATGCTGTATATATGATGTCCTGAATCAAGACACAAAACACAAAAGAACAAGGAAAAGAAAAGAACAAAGGAGTCAAGACACATCTGTGATCGGTGCGGCAAGAAATGCCGATCAGCCATTGGTCTTTACAGTCACCGCAGTCGATGTAGACTGTAGACATCTCCTCAAATACCTCTAGTCGCTGCAACTATCATCTGTAAAGATGCTGTGGCCAATGATGATGATGATGAATTTCCTGCAACTATGCTGCATTGCTGTTCAACAGTAACGCTGGTGTCTCAATCCTAGTGTGACCTTAACGGTTGGCTATGCAGATAATGCAATGTCACAGTTACTGACTCATAATCGAGTCACTCCAGCCACCGATACCGATTGATACCGAGCGGAAATCATTTTACATTGAATTACGTGAGCAGTCAAGCGTGATCCAACGGGACTGCCACAGTTGTGGGTTTCGGGTACGTAAATAATTAACATTACAAACCAATTTAGTCAAAAGCAAGTTAAATAATTAAATTCGGTTAATAAAGCGAAAACCCGTACACAAGGAGATACAGACGCGGAAATGGCATTGGATTGGACATATCCTCAGGAAACCTGACACCCACCTATCCAAAGTGGCCCTGACCTGGAAGATGCCCGGCAAGCGGAAACATGGTCGCCCTAAATCCACTTGGCGTCGTTCTGTGGAGCAAGAGCTGGGTGTATTGGGGATGGGGTGGGAGGAGGTTACCCAAGCTGCCCAAGACCGTAGTCAATGGAAAAACAAGATTCGAGCCCTACACCCCAGCAGGGGGTAACAGGAAAAGAAGAAGAAGAATAAAGCGAACAAATATGGCATATTTCTAAAAATGTATAACAACTAATTCTTTATAAATTTTTAACAAGCAGAAACGCCTGCGAACCAAGATCTCATAATCAGCATAGTTGGTGGCAGGAGTATCGATGCAGAGGCCGTGAGTTCAAGTATCACACAAGGCAGTAATTTTTCCACTTTTAAATTTATTCTAAGCTTAATAGCATCGTTCGCAGAGGTTTCTGCTTGTTAAAAATTAATTTAAAATGGGTAGCACATCGTAACTGGTGAATTTCCAGCATGACTTGGAACTCCGGTGGCCATTTAAGAAGCGTAACGCACGTACGGTAGATGTCTCTAGGGTCCCCTAGATCCATATAGTGGGAATATTTGCTGACTATGGATGAGGTCTTGGTGGCTCAGTTGGCAGAGCGCTGGAGTATCAAGTCTCACCCAAGGCAGTAATTTTTCCACTTTTAAACTATTTTTTTTATTAAATCCTCAGCGATATACCTACATATCCATGATTTTTTTCTCTGTGGTCTTTTCTTTTTCACCAAAGGAAGTGTACAAGCCGTTTTATTCCACGTAAACCCCAAATGTCGGTCGTGATAAGGCAATCTTCGCGCACCTCGGATTAGGCGACCCAGCAATTTGTCAGGGAAAGTGTGACGTCATCACTTGAGCTCTAATATCGTGACGTCATCACTTGAGCTCTAATCGTGATGTCGCGGAGTCGTTACGACAATGATGCTGGAGCCCGATTCAGTTTATCAACTTGTTTGGGTTTTGATACGATTTTGAGGATCGGTTTGCTGATTGGCGTGCATTCTCATGCACGACTCTTCATTTCGCATGCACCAATCAGCGTTAATCTTCAAGCTCGTATCAAAATAAAATCAAAACCGTAATAAGTTTTTAAATCTGAATCTGGCACCTGGTTCTTGTAAGTCTGAAGAATTACGTGCATACGAAAGTTTGATAATGAAATTTGTATTTTTAGACACAAGTTTCGTTCCAATTTCCATCCATTGGTTGAAATTATTACGAATAACTTTTTTTAAGGCGGTTAACATACGGGTTCCGCATCGTTATTACCTGAAACAATAAAAAATAATGATAAGCACATGGACAGATGACTTTAAGGTAACACAGAAATGTAATAGTTATTTACGATACAAGTGCGGAAAAGAGGAAATTCAAAACGAGTGGCGATAAAATAAAACACGACCGCAGGGAGTGTTTTAAATCGACACTAGTTGCGAATTACCTTTTCGCACGTGTATCGTACAACGTTTTACAGTACATATGGCCCTTTAAACTTTCGACATATGCACGAAAAGTGCTATTTGACGCACTAGTGCGAGAAAGTAGCACCATATGTACTGTAAATACATATCACCACCCCCGCAAAACTATTTTCAGTAAACCGTACAACTTTTTCTAAAATAAAACACTTGCCGTCGTCATTGTTTTTAGGGGAAAATACATCATCTGTGAAAATTTCAACTGTCCAGCTAGCTATCACGGCTCATGAGATATAGCCTGGTGACAGACAGACAGACGGACAGAGTCATAGGGTTCCTTTTCTACCCTTTGGGTACGGAACCTTAAAAATGCACTCTGTATTGTTGTGTTTTCTTAAATCGCTGGAAAACAAATAAAAGTGTTCGCACCAGTATCAAGTAAGCCATCTTAAGAAACCTCGTAATGCACGCACGTGTAATAATGTATTTTTTACCTTGGCCCCTAAAATGACATTACCATACAATGGCGTGGCGTAGGTCGGGGTGCCGACAGCTTGACAGGTAATGTCAAGTTTAAATGTAATTGTTGTATGGAACCCATTCATGTTTGTGACAAATGAATTAAAAAGAAATGGTATTTGATTCGATGTATGGATGGTATAGAAAGGATGCCAATCTCTTATAGCAGAATTGTTGCAAAAGTGACCGCTTTCAGCTTTAAATAATAGTTCCTAATCTCTCCGGTGGCGCTAGTTAGGCTCTGGGACATGAGCATAACGAACCATATAAGGCAACAAATAACCCGACCAAATTACGTAGGTTGTTTTTGGTAGTATTTCGGTGTATGGTGGCGCCGCCTAATTACTGTTTTTTGGTGGACACTTTTCGTACATAGAGATTTGGCTCCTTTATATAGTCTCCATGATTCGATGGAATGAAAGGATGCGATGGTAGTTTTCGATTTGAGACGATTGACAAGTTGTGAGATGACTATTTTGAGTAAAAATATTGTATGTACCGTAAAAGAACCACATAAAAAATATAATATTTATACGTGAAAGCGGTAATTTAATAAAATTTACGATCAGTTTCTTCTTTTGCTTGCAAATCAGGCAACTATAATTCTAATATCTTAAAATATAAACGCAAAGTTTAGGAGCACCACTTGTTTCCACCTCAGCCCTAGATGCACCTCGCGGTTACCCATTTCTTCATCTCAAAAATACTTGCTCGTGTTCAACCCGTAACTTAATTGGCGAAGATGATGACGTATTTTCTCGTTAATGACAGGCCCGCCGGGCGGAATCTCGAACCTTTAATATCCGATCCGGGCCGGCAAAACGGCGCGTCATCCGGCAACAATATATTAAGGGCTAACTTAATCTAATGCTCTGGCAGTGTTCTGTGGCTTGGAAATAGTTTTGTGTTTGAAAACCGGAAAACTCGTAAACTGTCTGTTTAGTGTTTGTGTTTTGATGTTCCGACACAGCGCACATTGCACAAAAAATGCAAATCGGCAGTTTTACAATAAAATGACGGACAGAAAAAACAGGATATAATCGTAAAATTTATACCCATTACCTAGTTTACATGTTTACATGCGAAAATGATGTTTGTTCCGCTTTCACGGCCTTACAGTAACGGCTGATTTCCGCCATTTTGAATAAGTATAGTATGGTTCAATAGTAATAGGTTTGCAAATCGTATGGAAATAAATGAATGTTTATTTCTTCGTTGATTTGTTACGTTCTTCCGTTTGTTAGTTTGTTAAGTTTCACCTATCGCTAATAGTTTAAGTACATAGGAAAATGGCGTCAATGGCGACAAAATTATTCTTAAGAGTTACGCGTGAGTTACACGAACTATAATTTTTAAAAAAACAATTTTATTATCTTTACTAAGATATATGTAGACGCCCAAATGTATTTAACTACATGTTAGTAAACTATAGTTTTAAGACTAGCCTAGATTTATACTATACTATTCACATACATACGTAGGTACATTTCATTTCATTACACTTTATAAAACAAAGTCCCCCGCCGCGTCTATCTGTTTGTGTGTATGTTCGCGATAAACTCAAAAACTACTGAACGGATTTTTATGCGGTTTTCACCTATCAATATAGTAATTCTTGAGGAAGGTTTAAGTGCAATATTTGTTAAGGTTTTGTGTGTGCGAAGCCGGGGCGGGTCGCTAGTGATTCTATAAAACTGTGCTCCTATATAATAACTGTACAATTTACGTCCTTTTCTCATCGAGAAACTAATGTGACGTTAAAGTTTAACATAATAATATAGGTATATATATTATTATTATTATTCAGAGCCCACTGTGTCCCACTGCTGGGCAAAGGCCTCCCCCCTCTTTTTCCACTCGTCTCTGTTTAATGCTATATTCGGCTAGCCTGTCAAGAAGGAGTCCAAGTTATCCCGCCATCGCCGACGAGGTCTGCCGGATCCCCGGTTAGACTCGTGGGGCTCCCACTCCGTGGTTAACTTATATTCACATATATTCACTTATATTCACATTGAATCGCCAGGGGCCATAGTCAAGTGAACAGCTTTGCTGCGGATATACCAGTATAAAGGCAGCTTCAGACTAGGCTAAATCTAGAATGCTTAATGAAAAAGGCTCTGATATAACAAAGGCAGTCAGCCATATTAGACAGTAACATTATTTTAAAGTCGTTTTTGTCATGGCCAAATTTAAGTTGCTGAATTAAAGAACTGAAATAAAAACCGACCAAGTGCGAGTCGGACTCGCGCACCGAGGGTTCCGTACTTTTTAGTATTTGTTGTTATAGCGGCAACAGAAATACATCATCTGTGAAAATTTCAACTGTCTAGCTATCGCGGTTCATTGAGATATAGCCTGGTGACAGACAGACGGACGGACAGACGGACAGCGGAGTCTTAGTAATAGGGTCCCGTTTTTACCATTTGGGTACGGAACCCTAAAAACGCGTATAAAAAAAAGTTCATAAAAGTCATGGTGTAAAGGAAGTACACTCCGTTACGCCATTTAGGGTCCCAGCCCAGGTAGCAAAATGACGTAAAATGACGTCATTTTGCTACCTGGGAGCTAAATTGGACGTTACATAGCGTAAGTTTGAACAACTAATTTAGCTAGGACCCTAAATGGCTCAACACGGAGCGTGACTGTACCTATGTAATACTTATCAGACATAAGGGTCTGTTTCAAAGAAAGAGAAGGGGGGGGGGGGGGGGGGGGTTTCAGCGGTCCGTATCCGGACATACCGCGGGCGGCTGTCAAAAGAGTTAGCAGTAATATTTCAATAAGACTGTAATTTAAAATGTTAAAAGTCGTGTCTAAATCGGCCTTAACTCTCTCCATTGCCGCAAAATTGCAACGTGTCCACATTATGTACTAGCTGACAGGCAAATGATTTCCAAACAGGTAGGTGTTTTCCATAATCACTTAGTAGCCAGGGGACTTTAGCCAACTGTACATAATGAGGTGTTGAATTCACGCCGCTGTGTTGCGAACAGGATTATTAAGGTTGTTATGCAAATATCACCTTTATGTTAATACTCGTACAGTTTAGGTGCAGATTGGTTGGTAGAGGGTATTGATATGTGAATAGATACGGGAGAAATACTGATCTGTACTGTACTTATCGCGAAGTAAGGGATATGGTACATCTGCATACTATTTGACAGCTGTCAACATGTTAGAGAATTGTCAATTATTTAGGACATCGACACTATTAACATTTCCTGAACAATTAACATTTTTACAGCAATGCAGTCTAAGGAATGTGCCAAAAGTTGGTGCCGCCTATATAAGCTGAGAACAGGGCATGGCCGCATTGTCCGCTATAGTTCTCTAACACAAATTGGGTAGGTAAAATTCTCCACTCTACGAGTGCGGTGTGCGAGATTATTTTTCAACGCTGTCCCTCCAATCTCTCCATCTCTCCCTTTTTACTAATGAAGGATTAACTATGAAAAAAAAAAACAACCAGTCACAAATAAAGCCAATATATTAAAAAATAATCCCAATCCCTTTTATACAATCCCTATAAACATTTCAATAGCGCGATGTAGGAATCGCCGCTCCCTGTACAGCGCCATCTCGCGTGATATTTGGTAAACATGTTTGTATGAAAGTTATCTACGGAAGTATGGACGCGAACACCATTCGTATTCTGGACCAGCTGAAAATTTGGACTTAGTCACGTTACCTGGCTTAGCTATACTCTGATTGTCCTACATTATGCATGTCCTACGAATAAATAAATATAAATGTTACCTTTATCCGCCTCTACCAGTAATCCACCATCTAATTGGCGCGTATCATGCGTGCGCCGACTGTACCGTAACACATTTGCATATTGAATGACGGAACTGGATATGTGGATGATACGGCAGCTAACCACCTAATCATTTAGGGTTCCGTAGCTATTCTATTTGAACTATAAATTATAGCTTAAAATTTATATCACTACAGTCAACGTAATTTTCGTTGTAGGTACATTATAATTTTTTAATAATAGGGAGGCGCATTAAAACTTGTAAAATATGATACCAATTTAGTTTCAATCTTTCTGCGTTGTTTTAGTAAAATGCATGTGTTTGATGCACTAAAGATGAAACTAAAAGTTCGCTTTTGTATGTAGGTACTCGTACCTGCTTGTAGTTGTAGCATATAGAAAGCGTATACAATAAACTATTCACTACTATAATATCCTACACCCATATTATACATATATATTATACTAAATCATAATTTAGAAATCGATCGTTTTATTCTCGTTGTTTTGTTTCGCGCTTTTTAAAGAATAAAAGTAGAATTCATAGTACAAAAACCTTCATTCTAGAGTTATAAATATTAAAAGTAATTTCGGCCAAAAATATCGGTATAGTCTGTCAAACAATTTTGTCAGTACAAAAAGACGCGAAATTCTAATTTTATATGCTACGATACTAGCAAAACATTCGTATAAGAATTCATTTACTCAGCCTGTAATCGTATAACAGCAGACTTATGGTGGTTGAAACACCAAAATATCGTATAATAGCGGTTTTAAATTTGCCGCTTTTTTCTACTGACGGAAATTGCTTGACAGATTTGTATTTAATTTATTAGTTTAGCTTTTTAATAAGAAAGAAAATCTACATAGCATGTAAAACAACATACTGAACTCCACAATTTGAACAGTTAATGGCAAACCAATTACAATATGGAACGATAATGAAACGATAGTAGTCATGCAATTTCCTTTGTTGTGTTTTTTGATCGAGCTCATGTGTTTTGGTAATTAGTGTTAATGACCGGGGACATAGGCGAGGTATTACACGGTGTAAAACGTGTTTGTAAATAGGGTGTTTTGCTATATAGATAGTCACGTGAAGTATCTATTTTGAACTTTCGAATCCGGTTCGTTACAGCCAATATCATAATGCCCTTTTACATATTTTATTAAATTTCAAATTGTCTTAGTTGCAAAATGCCTAAATTCCCAAATTGACTTGTTTTATATAACTTCTGAACGCTTACGCTTATATTATAGCTCACGTTTGCTTAATACTTTGTTGAAAAATCTAAATTGCCTGATTTTTGTTTTATGTTCGCGGAGGCGCGCACCGACGGCTTCCACGCCATCATGCGCAAGCGGGTGGCGTCGCTGGTGCGGTGCGTGCGCGGCAGCACTAACAGCATCCTAGCCACAGTCGCAGACAGGATAGATGGCGCTTTCTGGAAATACTGGAGTAGCCTACATGTTTATAATAGTTAAAGTATACATAGATTACATACATAGATATTGTCACTAACATAGGTTAAGAGAAAATAGAATAAGTTACTAATATATTATTCAATTCAATTCAATTCAATTCAATTAATTTATTTCAGAATAAAAATTCTGGAAATTGAATTTCTGAAATAAATAATTATTTAATTTAATTTAATTTATGATCGCCCGCCGACAACCTACCTACTAACCCAATTTTTACTGTCAGATATTACTCATACTCATTTATTGATAATATTATTAAAATTGATAATATATTTATAAACTAAAACAAGAAACATGAAAAACATTTACTTTTGTTTTTTTGTGAGCATCAGGTTTTACTTTTCGTATACGAATACACATAAAAAGATTCTCGCAGTGTGCAATTGTGCATACCAATTTCAAGATGAACATTATTGTTCAGAGGAAATGAAAATAAGTAAATAAATATTAATGTTTTCTTAAGTCTCCGGCAAGCTAGGCCGAATTTCACCTTCCCATACAAACGGAGTTCCGGTCTCATTTTAAAACTACGTTTTGGATTGTAATGAAACTTTGTACATCCAATGACATGAGGTCTAGGTCTGTAATTAGTTTATATAGCTCCAGTTTATAAAACAAACTAAATAAAGCAAAAACAAGTTTTGTATGAAAAACGTAAATTTGCTGTATTTTTTTTACTATGGTATCTGAAACTAATTTCAGACATAGATATATCCTAATTGTAAGTACAAAGTTTCAGAGCAAACTAGTTACTCGTTTTATAATAAGCGGAACTACGTTATGGAAAACCGAGCTTGACGGAAAACGCTTCTCAAAGTAACAAAATAAGAAACCTCTGTTTTGACTACTTAACTCCTACTGAATAAAGAGCTCCAAAAAAGTTATTTTAAGTACGACTAAGTCTCCAACTAACTACCTACTTAGTTACGCTAAGAAAACCCTTTCTGGCCGCACACATTCTCATTGTCACTGAGCGCTTAGCCGAATCTCCGTACCTTCATATGTGTACCCTAAATATCTAAAGTTTGTCTCTTTCTAACAAATAGAAATGTCAAAATGACAGGACAAAAACGTTTATAACGCCATTAATTTCTTGAATGTTTTTCGCCGAGTTTTTCCCGATACAAATTAAGTCCATCGCATTCCAATGCGGCATTTAGCGGCGCGGCGCGGCGGGTTTCGTAGTTATTTTATATATATTTATATTTAAGTTTAGATACAGTTAGGTTTAGTGATTAAGTTTAGTTTATAATTAGTTTTATGCTTTGATATATTTCAGTCTTTCAACTTACGATTAAATTATTGATTAATAGGTATTGTCTTATAGGAATCTCATCTAAGCCTGCCGGGGACAAATGGGAGTGCGTTTATTCCCATCTGTCAAAGTCAGTTATTTCATACATTGCGGATGCATTGCGGCAAATCATCTGTCATTGTGGGGTTGGCGCCATACTAAAAGTTTTTCAGTATGACTAAATATTCACTACTTATGGCTTTACATGTAACAGCTATGCATAATCGGAGTAGGTATGACCCTGGCCTATAGTTGTGCCGTTCTCGAGAACGTTCTCCGTTTACTATGGGGAATGTTCCGGACGGAGAACATTCTCGAGAACGGCACAACTACACACTGGTTCGTTTCGTCTGTGTTAACTTTAGCAAATAGAATAACAACCCAGTTGGAGCTTACTGAAAGTTGGGGCACGCTGAAAAGAACATGAGATTCTGGAAATTCCCGTGTTTACATACTGGGTGGAAAGTTTTGACAACTAATTTGTAAGAAGTTACAGAACTCACAGGGGCGTGTACCTACACACCTGTGTTACACGTAGCGACATGGAGGTATTAAAGATTACCTACTTAAGTAAAAGGGGTATCAAATAAAAGTACTCTTTATGTAACGTCTAATGATTTTTCTGCTACGAAGTAAAAACGGATTCTGTTACGTCACAGTAAATTTAACCTTTATTGGGTTGTTTGATTATTATAATATTAATAGGCCAGGAAATCAATGCTCAAAAAATGCAGATATAGGGAAATTGGAACACAATTTTTGATTTCGTAACTTTGTTTGGATTAGTTAGGAGGTGAACATATCAAAAGTACCCGGCCGTAGCCCTTGAGCCGGGGAGGGGGGTTTGAAGGTTCCATTTTTCGAATATATCTCGGAAACTATGCGTCTGAGCCCACTTATACAAAATGAAAGGTGATTAAATTTGTTAGAAGTTTTATTTTATCAAGTTTTTCGATATCTTGAATAGTTTTTGAGATATCCGCTATTTACCTTGATATCTACATCAGTGAGCCGTGTTTGGTATCATTTTAGTATTAATCGGGGGTGCTGAATTCATTTATGGTTTCACATTGACACCGCTTGAAATCGCTTTTATTTCACTATGCTAAATAATGTTGATCTACTTAATCCCTAACTTTAAAAATGAAACGGTTCATACAAAGTAAACACACGTTTAGTTTCTACTTCCTCGTGCATGTAATTGGCTAACAAAAATACTTAATTAATTACCAACATGAATCACATGCACTGTTACATAAATGTTGAAAAAGCATTTAGGATGTTGATAGCTGCCAGTTGTTATGAAATGAATCATTATTATCATACCAATTAGTCAGAACCGACAGTGCAAATAATGACATATTATTGATAATTAATATTTACTAATTATGTTAAATTATAAATTAAGCGATGTTATTTAACAATTAATTATTTATCAGCTGGTTTTCGGTGAAGGAAATTAAAACAAAACAAAGTTTTAGGTAATTTCAGGAAAAAATATATAGGAAATTAAGGACTTTCATTTTGGATGCGGAAAATTTCACCTACAAAAATTTGATGTTTCAGAATATTTTAAATGTGGAAATTTCGCAATTTTGGAAACTTTCCTACGGCACATCAATAGTTACAAGAAGCTTATTGGCAGGTAGTTACTAGCTAGAATAAGCCATAGACCACCAACGAATAAGCATGATATATTATTGATAAAAAAAAGTGGTATCTTATTCTGTCCTGTCCAATTTCTAAGAGCCAGTTCGCCATAGATTTCATCATCATCATCATGTCAGCCGATAGACGTCCACTGCTGGACATAGGCCTCCCACAAGGCTCGCCACTCCGACCGATCCTGTGCCGCTCGCAACCACCGAATTCCCGCGACCTTCACCAGGTCGTCGCTCCATCTCGTTGGAGGCCTACCGGCAGTTCGTCTTCCGGTACGCGGACGCCACTCCAGAACCTTCCGGCCCCACCGGCCATCAGTTGAGGCCATCGCCATAGATTTAGTTTTATTTATTTCAGGATAAAATTACACTATAAATTTGCATCAATGTCTAAATTATGCTTAATCTTCTTATCATGATCGTGAAACATTACATCTATATCTATCTATAATCATTATATGTATATATCTATAAGCGAAGAGACTAATAACTAGTAGAAACAGATTATGTACAGTCGCCATCAGATATATCGAAGCGGCCCAGGCGCTCACAAATATTTGAACACGCCTCAATTGTCAAGGCGTTAGAGTGCGTGTTCAGATATTGTGACCACCTCGGCCGCTCCGATATATCTGATGGCGACTGTACAAGCCCGGGGTTGAAGGTCTAGTCGGTTTATAAATTGCTTGCCGCTAGGCTACCAATATTCATGGGTTAACATGATATTGATTAAACAAATTAGAAAAAGCCGTTGTTAGCACCGATAACAATCAGGGGTTATTTTTCAACACATTCACACAAGCATGACTCACTATGCAAAACAGTCACCTGTCACGTTTGCGGTCAATGACACACCTGAGATGCAGTTTAACTTTTAAAACGATTACAACCTAATGTAATTTAAGATAAAGTCTAAATTTGTGTAATTTATTACGTAGTTCAGCATTTAATACGCCCATGCGTATAATCGAGTCTATATCGGCGCAAATTCCAGTTTTAATTTATTCGATATGCAACTTTATTTCATGCAGATTAAAGTTTAAATTTGGACCTAAAGGATTTGTGTCCTTTTTAAGGATAGCCATAACTGGCATGATTTTTTGCTTGTTTTGCTTAACGCAGATTAAGATTTATGGGAAGTACGCTTTGATACGAAAGATTGAGTCAGCTCGGAGAAATGTTTAGATGTGCAAAATAACATCGCCCACACTGTTAACTGACAGTTCTTAGATGGACAGTTGAGAGTGTTGCTGTTTGTACAGTCGCCATCAGATATATCGGAGCGGCCAAGGCGCTCACAAATATCTGAACACGCCTCTATTTGTCAAGGCGTTAGAGCGTGTGTTCAGATATTGTGAACACCTCGGCCGCTCCGATATATCTGATGGCGACTGTACAGTATCAATTTGTGCAACGCATTCAAAGATTTTTCTAAAGTAATTTCTACTCTATGTAGAAAGTTGAAAAAGCTTTAAAACGCGATTCCAAAAACAAGATGTTTTCCGTGCAGTGGCGTAGCTAGTATGCAAAGTGGGCCACCGCCCACGGCCTCGCGCCCCAAGAGGGGGTCCTCGCGCGAGGCCCCTTCGGGCACAGTGAAAGAAAAAGGCCTCGTAGATGCGATTTCGCCCACGGCTAGATTACGCTAGTCGTTTTCCATAAATTAAGCCCCTTCTTTAAGTAATAATCACATAATAGTACATTATGATACAAGTGTGCTAAGTCGGTCATTACACACGAGGCGATATTGTGCGCGCGAGCTGTAAGCGAGCGCGCAATAAGAAAGCCGATGTGTGTAATGACCAATGCTCACGCGTTTCATACGACGTTTTTCAACACACTTGCGAGAAAAAAAAGAAACTCATATTAATCAAATTTTAATAGTTAAAACAGTTAGTATTGTGTGTTGCATCTGTCATACTGCTGGCCGCCCCTCGCCCCGGCCGCGGGCGGCCAGTCTGACCAATTAAAGAAGGCTCCCATTCCATGCATATTATTAGCAATCAGTTACCTTCTTAACTCAGTCGGATAATATAATGCAAAAGCACGAGTGGAATAATACACTGAAAGAGCACGCGTGTTTAATATCTAGGATTATGAGCCAAAAATAGGTGGAATAAAAACGTCGTTTTGAGCAAGTGTGTTGAAAAGACTATTTACGTAAGGTGCTATGGGTTAAGATTGAACGGGTTTTTCATGAGGGTTTATACAAAAAACCGTCCGTATGCCGAAGCATTACGGGCGACTTTTCATTTTAACCCGCGTGAAAAACCCTCTCAATCTTACCCCAAAGCACCTTACGGTATAACATTACTAAAAACCATTCGAAATAACCAAATTAGCTATATCCCAAACCAAAGTAATTGGGCGTATCGCAGCATATAAAATTATATCCTTATCAAAAAACGTGCCAAGCGACATTATACAATACGCAAGATGTAACATTATTCTACTTAAGCCTAGGTCCTAACATATCAACTTTATGACTTCCGAGACACTGAGCGAATCTGGAAGGTGTATGTGACAGGGGGGGTATTCATAAAATACGATTTTGTCACGTGTGTAAGTAAGCCATCGGTGTCGGCGGATGGCGTCGGATCGCACAGGATAGGAACGAATGGCGAAATCTAGTATCGGAGGCCAAGATCCACTTCGGGTCGCTGAGCCAGCGAAGTAAGTAAGCTCTTATCACAGATCGCCTCAACTACATGAAGCATAACATATAATTATTAAAGGTCCCCGACAAGCTCGGTTCTCAATACAAACGTAGTTACGCTCTTATTTTAAAACGAGTAGCTAGTTTGCTCTGAAACTTTACTTACAATAAGATAAGGTATATTGTCTGTAATTAGTTTATGTAGCTTCAGATACCATAGTTAAAAAAATACAGCGAATTTAAGTTTTTCATACAAAACTTGGAAGGGAAAATCGACGGCAAAAGGAGCAGAGGATGGAGAAAGCTAACCTGGATAGACAACATTAAAAGCTGGTCCAATATTAATGACACTGCCAGTTTGTCTAGACTGGCACAGGATAGAACCAAGTTCCGTAAGATGGTCGCCGACATCCGATGAGGATATGGCACAGCGAGAAGAAGATACAAAACTTGTTTTTGCTCTATTTCGTTTGTTTTATAAACTGGAGCTATATAAACTAATTACAGACCTAGATACAGGCTTTATCATTCATCATCGTCAATGTGCGTCGTAGTCGAACTAACCTATTAGCTCATTCCCCTTTGCCTCGCCTGGCTCGCCTATACAACAAGCATGCTAATAATGTTCCTTCTTTGGATGTGTTTCACGATAGTGAAGTCTTATTTAAAAACAAATTATTGTCTGTTGACAACCTCAGCTAGCTCGGCTAACTTACCTTAGTTATTGTTAATATCAACTATTAGGTGTCTTGTTAATTGGTATTATATATTTATTCTAGATTTTTGTAATGTATACTAAGTCTTTTTCTAGGTGTTACTGTTGACTTAATGTTTAAATAAATATAATAATGCATGCTGTGATTGCCTGTAAGTGGGGGATCAATAAAAAATGTGCCCTTTTTGTAAGTTAATACTAGTATGTAAATTGTATCTTCTGTTGGTGATCCTAATAAACAAATAAACAAATAAACAAATCATAGTATATAAAGAATTATCTGTCACCCTGGAATACTTTTACAAATATATATATATCTCTACAGTCCGCGGTCTAAAATTTATGTCACAGTCTAATTGCTCTACATATAGAGACACATCTTCTTTGTTAAGCCATTAGAGAATAAGTATACTTTGACGCGTAATTGGGTCCGTTACTTTTGTTGCTGATTGTACTATGGGTACTACGCGTATGTACATACTGTAGGCCGAGTACATGATTGGCGCGACAATATCTCGCCGCGAGATAGACTACCCATCTTCATCTTGTGGCTGGTGTTCTCACGTGCTCTCAATGTGCACGGGGGTTCGCCTCGAAGATCGGCTACATCAGCCATATTCGGGCGCACGAGCGCCGTGCAAACTGTAACAGTTAGCTCCTAGTTACTAGGAGTCGAAGTGGTCGCCATGGTCGAAATCGGCCGGAAGGATCATCATCATCACCCATCTTCTACTAACTGTATGAATTAAAGGGGGACGGGTAGTCTATGATGATGAGGAGATACTCTCGCGCCAATCATGTGCTAGCCCGGCTGAAATACATTGTACTAAAATACTAAATTCAAAGAAAATTGTACTCATCTCGAACTTAGCCTCGAACTTGAAGGGCGAAAATGTAAGCGCACATTAGTAGATTAGAACATAGAATAATCATTTGTATACCAATTCTAGTGACGGATTACTGGGTATACCGGAACATCGAAGTGCCGGATTATCAAAATTTCACTGTAGATAAATAGATTCATACTTAGATAGAGTTTTGAATGATTCACGGTTAGCACTAGACTTATATTGACCGGGATATAGACCGTGATTACCTTTTGTATTTTGCTTTGTATCACCAAAGATAGATATAACTCCGTAATAGATGGATACAGTCTAAGGAAAAAACGTGCCTCGAAAATCACGAAAATTTGATTCTCGATCAGAGGGCGCCACTAGTTTTGGCCTACTCTCGTATAGAGGGCGTTGACGGTTTCGTTTGTTATATATAATTTTAACGCATATCAGTGAAAGAACATGGGTCAAAATCATATAAAAATAATTAATGCAAATAAAAAAATCATTTATCCATATTTAAATACATTTGAACGTATTTTTACAAATCTTCATTTTTAGTTTTAAAGTGTGTCGATAGATGGCAGTGAATTTACAGCGGTTACAAAATTTACTATGACAGTACCGCTCTATCTTATTATATCCTCTTTGGTATCACGGTCAATATAAGTCTAGTCATACTTAGATACAAAGAAAACAATCACAATAACTTACGAAGATGGAAAACAAACATAAACGTCATTTCTCAGTCACGGTGTCGTCGTTTCTCGTTAAAACGGCATTAACTAATTATTTTTCCGAGTCCTGATAACAGTTAGTGCCGTATTCATTTGGGCCGGTGCCAAAAGTTCCACCCTGTTTGTCTTGTTCTCAAATGGTAACTAAGTAACTACTAACTAAATAACCCAGTGAAAGGACATTCGAAACACGTGAAAAAAATACAAATGATTTTTTTTTCTTTTATATTTTGAAGTGGATAGTTATTAGTACTGTCAACGCTAAAGCTACCTTCAAATAGCTAAGAGGTGAATCTTATCTATTTCATTAAAGCAGAAAGGTTTTTTTCACATCACCAATTCGAAAAAGGGGTTTTTCTTCCCTGCTAGGAGGGATCAAAGTGGCACTTTTCTTCCCTGCTAGGAGGGATCAAAGTAACACTTTTCTGTTCTAGGACACTATTTAAAAAAAATTTTGCTCATTATTTTTTTAGTTTAAATAATATTTTCAACATCATAATTACCTCATAGGTGATGTGAAAAGCAGTATGTGTCACATGGTAGCAAAATTATTTCCATCTTGGGCGTAACACACTTGAATCCCTCACTACGCTCAGGATTCTACATTAGAATCCCTCGTTACTCTCGGGATTCAATTATAGAATCCTTCGCTTCGTTTAGGATTCAATGTACGCCCTCGCCGTAAATATGTCATTTTGCTCCCTTGTAACACAATCTACTAATAATGTAGAATTGCAGTACAGCTACCATCAGTTTGGCACTGACATAAACGCCATCGAGAACGTAATTTACTTTCTATGCATCTCGCTCGTACTCACATATTAGTGCGAGCGAGATGCATAGAAAGTAAATTACGTGGCGTAATGGCGATGAATGTACGATGGCGCTTATGTCAGTGTCAAACTGATGGTAGCCGTATAGGACTATTGTCTTAATTTTATAGTAAAAAGGATCGGTTCGGTTGAATACTTAGGCTCCGTCTTCGTTGATCGGGTTATCGTTGAACAATTATAAGCTCACACGCGTAGTTAATTACAGTTTTTTTTACTAATTGGCCCTTAGGGTTAGGGAGTGTTAAATACAATGCAGTGCAATAAAATGGTACTTCCGAAATTCTTATCATATTTTCTTTAGTGTGATGAAAAATCAGTCTAAAGTAAAACGTTTATTTTTTATGTTTTTAAAGTAGGATTTCATATTTTTAGGTTTGTTAAAGAATATTTTCCTAATTTTCTTTTTTACCTAAGTATCTCTGCCTATCCCCATGGATGATTGGTAGAAAATAACATTATTAGTGTTTAACCCAGAATTTGTTACTTGCAATATTTACCCGATCAGTTTTAAATTGCATTAATGGATGTAGTGCATCGCAGATGTTTACCAATGCACACATGGACAGCTTTGTAGCTATTTTACGCAAAAGAGTGGCATCCATAGTGAAGAGGTGGCGGGGCAGCCCAAACAGCATACTAAACACCATTGCAGATCGACATCAGGGGCGCTTCCAGGAACACTGGAACCTTTTATATTGCTCAATAGGTTATGTATGACTGTTTTTGACTGTGATATAATGTATGTATTAATTGTAGTTACTAACACTAGCAGTAAGTAAACTTGTGTTACAAACAACTATGGACATTATGTTTCTGAAATAAATTATTTGAATTGAGTTGAATTTATTTAAATGGAAAGGCCAAGGAGTGGAACTCAAATAAATCTATTCCCAGCACAGTATAACTTGGATCTGATTAGACATCTGGAATGAATAGGCATCTCTAAGCTTGCTCCATCCTAGACCGCATCGGCACTTACCAACAGGTGAGATTGTGGTCAAATGCTTACCTGTAAACAAAAACATGAATATTAAAAATGGTTTTATACTTTTTAGTTGATTAAAGGTTGAGAAAGTGACCTTTTTGTTGTATGTACATCGTACACTCATTGAAACTGACTATTTCTTAAAATAAACATATTTTTTCTGTTTCCTCAAACTTTACACTAAATGGTTGATTTAAATTTTGAATTCCCTTTTTTAGATAAATTTGCGTTTAAGCGTTTTCCTCCATTTTTTACGTCCCTCGTATCGCACTCATCTCAAACTTCCTGAACTCACATTAAAATTCAACCAACTTCAATTAAGTTCACTCGCAGAAGATTAAAAATAATTGCCTTAAGGCCCGAGACCATGGAAGTGAGGGAAATTAAAAAGTTTCGCGTTTTATGACGCGATTACTTTCGAAGGTTATCGTTATGGGTAAAATGGCAAGCTTAAGCTTTTTAATTTCACTTTAATATTACTAAAAAAAGTTAAGCTTCTTTAAGGTTGATTTATAAATAAATATAAATAAAATTAGACATATAAAAAGTAAAATAATATATTTTTTTTAACACCAGTGTTTGGTGTTTTAAAAACAATATAGGTAAATTTAGTAGAATAAAACAAACTTTTTATTATTTCATTAAGTTATTACTACTAGTTAAAACTGCAAGTTTAGGTTAAATAATATTCCCTAACAGGTAAAGAAATAAGTAAAACCGAACGAAAATTTTTAATATCACTATCAAAATTATAACCACTTAAAATTCATGCTAAATTTATAACTAAATTCGCACTAATATAACAAATTGTAATAACTATTTGACTAAACAGATTGTGATTTGCAATTTAGCCTTCTAAAAGCTTCATATTAGATAACTTTCTTAAACAAAGTTACTAGCATAAATTAATTGCAGCGGTTAACAGGTTAAGTTAATTATACTTCAAAATCATAAATTCTATCCACAACATCGTTTACGATATTACACATCCAATATTTACTATGACTTACACAGTATACACTGAAAGTACAGTGTTACTACTCATAAACTCAAGTGTACACTTATCTCGTCCTCATGTGTATACTGTGGGGATGAGAGATGGCCCAATAAAAATATGTCGTTCCCTAAAAATATTATATTAATAGCTAGGACAAAAAATATTAGGGTATGGCACGGGTTAAAAATATATCTTTATGATATATTAGAAGATAATTGCGGCTTTGATGTGATATTTATTGTAATAGCTTTGTGCTTTTGTAAAATGAGTCTAAGTACATTAAAATAAGGGTGGTTTTTGCTTGATGAATAAATTTGTATGACAAATGTGGCACGCCTTGTTTGGTGTTATAAAAAATTAATTTGTTTGGTAAAAGATCAGTGGTGACATTTGTTATTTTTGGATTTCGGGGTTTTATAGTTGTTTCTATTATGTGGGATTTGTTAATTAATGTATCTGTAAGAATAAAATTTGTACAGTCGAAGGCAAAAATATCGATCCAGATAAATGGCTCAAAAATATGTGAACACGACTTTATTGTCTAAGGTGTAAGAGCGTACACATATTTTTGAAACTTTGGGAATGTATATATATTTATGCCCTTGACTGTACAAGGCGTTGGTTTGAAGAATATTGAAAATATTTCTATCTTGGTGGTTTTACGTCAATAATCGTAGTGTCTAAGCTAATTTTGCTCTGACTTAAACAAAACAATGGTAAAGTTTTTTTTAAATATTTGGGGACAATTTTACACAGACCGACCTACTCCCAAACTAAGCAAGGCTTGTACTATGGGCCTTGGCGACGACATACATACCTACTTATATAGATAAAAACATACTTACAATAGAAAACACCCGTGACTCAGGAACAAAATATATCTGTGCTCATCGCACAAATAAATGCCTTTACTGGGATTCGAACCCAGGACCATCGGCTTCACAGACAGGGTCACTACCCTCTAGGCCAGACCGGTCGTCAAAATATACATACTTTTATAGATACATACATACTTAGGATAACATTTATAACTCAGGTACTAATTCGTGATGAACAAACAAATAAACCCTTACCGGGATTCGAACCCGGGACCACCAGCTTCGTAGGCAGGGTCACTACCGAATAGGCTAGAAGGCCGTTTATTTGATTTGATACTTAAGAGTCCGTAGCAAGTTCGGCCGAATTTCACCTTCCCATACAAACGGAGTTTCGTTCTCATTTTAAACTGGTTGGATTGTAATGAAACTTTGCACATACAATGGCATGAGGTATATCTAGGTCTGTAATTAGTTTATATAGCTCCAGTTCATAAAACAAATAAAATAGAGCAAAAACAAGTATTGTATGAAAAACTTAAATTCGCTGTATTTACACAAACTAATTACAGACATATAGGTAGATATACATTATCTATAAGTACAAAGTTTCAGAGCAAACTAGCTACCAGCTAAAGTTTGGCCCTACTAGTAAATAATACTAAAATAAATTACATAATATATACGCTTTTACTATTCCCATCCACAACTTTCAGATCCCAACTACGTTCAACATTAAAAACAAATAAGCAAACATCATTAACAAGTCACACGATCACGCATTCTCCTTGACGGGACAAATCAAAACAACCAAGTGCATGAATTAATTAATGTGCTCCCACGGGCTTTGATCTAGGGATGGCTGTATGCGAGACGGCGCCTGGAACGTTTTTTTAGCACAAAATAAATCCTATTAAGGCCGTTCCGTCGGTTTGCCGCTGTCTCTGTCACATTTCGCAAGAAAGAACGGGAAAGATCATGCGCGCCAAGTGTCAATTTTGATCGAATTTTGTCGATTTTTATTTATTTTAAAAACGTTACCTTACAATATCGAAATTCGAAAGCTATGAAACTATTATTTAAGTTAAGATTGTTTTTTCTTCTTTTTTTATTTAATTTAGTATCACATAATAAATAACCGAGTAAAGTTGGATTAAAAGTCCGAGTTAGAGGTTACTTTGGGAATTAATTGTATCGAGCGAAGTGTCATAATTCGTGTATCGGAAGCTATGATATTAAAGATAATATAGTCAAGAACTACATATATTTTTTCCACGTCTACGAATATCAACGCCTCTTAGGAAAACAGGATCATATAAGGAGATTTTTCGCCTTCTGGGTCAGGGAACCGCCTTAATGAACGAACAACGCTGTATCTTGTAATAGTTTGAATCCCGTAACGGCTATATCTAGAATAAGAAAGAGTAAACTGAAAGTTGTTCTAACTGTTCTAAGGGTCTCTCCAGATATATCGACGCGAAATCGGCAAAAGTCGATAGGAAAAACCTTTGTCTGCGTAATAAGAGCGAGAAAGTCGTCGTTGGGCTCGGCTCGCATCGGCCGGCGCCTGCCGACGCATCCACAGATTTTTCACTCTTATTGCGCAGACATATACACTACCGCTCAAAAGTATTTAGGCACCCGCAATTTTCACCATACAATTGTATACAAAAATTATTTTCAAAATACCTAACCCTTATAATATAACTAAGAACAGCTATAAAAAGTAATGAAATAAATTCATTTGTATTTTTTTAATCATAGTCGTACTGTTCGATCGCAGGCAAATGACTCTTACATGTTGGATTGAATTTGTATTTAGGTAAATATATTGAGCCTCAAAATTATTATTTTTTTTTCAGCCTCAAATTGTTGCCAGACATCCCTTAAAATTTCGAGTTTACTTTATTTCTGGATTTTTTTACGCTTGCCATTTGGTAAATAGGCAATGTACACGAATATTCTGTACATCATTTTGAAGCTCGATACGTCTGTTAAATTAAAAAAGTAAACTGCACAAAAAACTGTTACCCAACTGCGACTTAGGTGGCGGTATAAGTAATTCGGAAAATCGATTTTGTATACAATTGTATGGAAAAAATTACGAGTGCTTAAATAGTTATGAGCGGTAGTGTAGGTTTTTCCTATCGGCTTTTGCCGATTCCGCGTCGATATATCTGGGAAGACCCTAATTATACTGCAACTGAACAACTCTCACTATGGGAGCTAAACAGAAATCGCAAAAATTTGGCGATTGAATCTAATGGCTGCTCAAGTGAGTCAAGTGTACAGCGATTGTTTGTTCCGGTCAATGCCTGCTTCGGCACGGCGACATACTGTTAATGTGTGCTGGGCTTTAAACACACTACACATACATGCTACTTATACACTGTAAACGTTGGGTCAATGCAGGCCTTGGGTTATTCATACACAGTATTTTTTCAACAACGTTTAGCAATACTATCTATGGGATCAACCGAGAACCAAAAAGGACTGTTTTATGCATTTCGACCGTATAGTTTTCGATATTTTTTAATTTTGGAGTTCATCCTACAAGTACATTATTAAGACAAGACAAGACATTATTGGACCGGCTACGGTCCGAAGTGGGGACTTGGCCTAGTTTAAGATTGACAAAGCCTGTTGCGGATTATATCATTTGTTAGTAGAGGTGACTGAGGTTAGTAGGTTATTAAGAATAACATTGTTAATAAGTTTCTAGTATCTCATTTTTGTTTTGCGTCTTATTTGTAATATGGTCCCGTCTGGTTTAATTCGTCCAGCAGGCCAGTCTCGAAGCGATTGAATCTAATTGCTGCTCAAGTGAGTCAAGTGTACAGCGACTGTTTGTTCCGATCAATGTCTGCTTCGGCACGGCGACATACTGTTAACGTGTGCTGGGCCTTAAACACACTATACATAGATGCTGGGCCTTATACACTGTAAACGTTGGGTCAATGGGTCAATGCAGGCCTTGGGTTTTTCATACACAGTATTTTTTCAACAACGTTCAGCAATACTATCTATAGCATCAACCGAGAACCAAAAAGGACTGTTTTACGCATTTCGACCGTATTGTTTCCGATATTTTTTAATTTTGGGGTTCATCCTACAAGTGCATTATTAAGAATAATATTGTTAATAAGTTTCTAGTATTTTAATAACAAAACTTCCGTGAGACACAGACATATTAAATATATTAATAACGCCTCAAATAAATATATTACTATTAGTCTGCGCCGGTCCGTCACCGTCGACGCAAGCTCCTGATGAAGCTCCTCGGTACGGAGTGAAACATGTCGAGCGTTTTCGACTCAAAACACGTGAGTGACCCGTTATTAATATATTTAATAAGTTTCTAGTATCTCATTTTTGTTTTGCGTCTTATTTGTATTATGGTCCCGTCTGGTTTAAATCGTCCAGCAGGCCAGTCTCGAAGCGATTGAATCTAATTGCTGCTTAAGTGAGTCAAGTGTACAGCGACTGTTTGTTCCGGTCAATGTCTGCTTCGGCACGGCGACATACTGTTAACGTGTGCTGGGCCTTAAACACACTATACATAGATGCTGGGCCTTAAACACACTACAGGTTTGGTTAATGAAATTTACGTATGCTGGACCTTAAATACCAAAGTATACGTTGGGATAATGTAGACCCTTTGGTTAAGGGTCTCCGGCAAGCTCGGTTCTCCATACAAACGTAGTTCCGCTCTCATTTTAAAACGACTAGCTAGATTGCTCTGAAACTTTGTGCTTACAATAAGATAAGGTATATCTATGTCTGTAATTAGTTTATGTAGCTTCAGATACCATAGTTAAAAAATACAGCGAATTTAAGTTTTTCATACAACACTTCTTTTTGCTCTATTTCGTTTGTTTTATAAACTGGAGCTATATCTGGGGGCACGGCAGTGCCCCCGCCAATTCAAACAAAACAAAGAGGCACGGCCGTACCATCCTTTTCTGTGTGAAAATATGTGACACCTGCAAAATATGTGACACGCCCTTATGGCTTTACAAGTTAGATCGAGTCAGATATTTTTGCTGCCTTCGTTGTGTAACATTATTATTGCAGGTGACTGTACACGGTCCGGTTAAAGCAAGCCGGTCTCTGCCCTAGGAGTTTACTTAACTTGTACAGCCGGGCTAGCACATGATTGGCGCGAGAGTATCTCGCCGCGACATAGACTACCCGTCCCTCTTTAATTCATACAGTTCGTAAAAGACGGGTAGTCTTATCTCGCGGCGAGATACTGTCGCGCCAATCATGTGCTCGGCCTACAGGTAGGATTAGTTAGTAGGTAGGATTTTTAGGCACCTAAACCGAAAAATATCCCAGTTTTTATTTTATTTACCTCTATCAAATTTCAGCTTTTAAGTATTTAATCACGAACTCTAAGCTAAGCTGCGGATGGCGAAACTATAAGGGTTCTCATTAACTACGGAACCCTAAAACTAAATCCAAACAGCATTTCCCGTCGACCACGTACCCGTAAAACTCCGATAAATTCGGTCAATTGCACGTCCGAATGCCGAACAAAACTATTCCTGCAAGTTTTACAGAGGGAAATATAAATAGAATGCACCACCACAGCAGAAGGACTAAAAAGAGCCATTGAAATAGTATTTTGTGAAACAGGTACATAATAAGGGTTCTTAAAATTCAAGGGCCGAAGTTACAAAACGAAACGAAATTGAGTTTTGTAAGAAGGGCCCGAGAATTTTAAGACCTAATTAAGTAGGTACCGTTACACACAAATTGTTTTCTAAGACAGCGGCAAACACCTAAAATAAGAAATAATTATCAGTAAATATTAGTTTGTAGATATTTGCCTAGAAGTCAGAATTAAAAAAACACCAGTTGCATAATATTGTATGAATATCCCTAAGAACACTGCTGTTAGGATCCGATTTGATGTTTATTTATTTTTTATTAATAAAAATGTTTACATGACATTACAATTAGACTAATGCGTCACAAACTGAGACTAACAACAATATTTATGATGTGACTCTTGTGAATGTGATCCCCAAGACTGTACAGATTTAGAATGGGCTAAATGTTTGGAAATATGTCGTAATGTTTATCAATATAGTCGTTCAACAACACGTAATTAATCCAAAAATCTGGCGTGCGCAATTCTTTATAAAATTTTACCATTCGTGTGACTTAAAATACAGCAACATATTGAGTTACACCTATAGCTTCTACATGCATATGCTGGCAGTGATGGCCCTGCGGTTTTGGTCTAAACACATATATGTACATACATACCACATAATATATATGTTGGTACAGTTAACTGCGAATAAGCTATTGTACAAACTAGATTGCTTACAGCATCCGAGGATTTAGAGGAAATTTAATCATAGGTACTTAGTGTACTTACTGATAGTTTTGACAAAAAGTAGTAGCTTTTAGATCATAAACCAACATTCCACTTGCTGGATACATCCCAACACTGCCAGTTGGCAACTTCAATCTGTCTTCGTGACTAGAGGTTATAAGTAGGATGTCAGACAACACAATAAATATAGTGACATTTTGTATTATTGAGCGTCTTTTATCAAGATCCCTTATCAGGTGGATTGCCCAATTTTGTCAAATCGATCCGTCTAAAATAGTAAAAAACAACATAGTAGTAAATCAGCCAACCCAACTGTCATTTTATTATCGGGGATATTTTTTTTTCCATTAAAAGCAATATTTTGATATAGGCAAAAATACCTGCGTATGAAACATTTTAAAACTCCAGTAGCTTTATTCCGTTCGCGAAAAAATATAGAAAATTCAAGTGCCTTTTAAAGCTGAGTGTACTAGACGAACAATAGCCTACTCTTTGTAACTTTCATAGCTAACAAATCGTCGCAAAACCAGTGTACGTTGGCCTATCGATCTGTATTTAATATGCGTAATTAGATACCATAGATATGCTGGTTGTAAAAGCTGGGAGTTTGGTAAGAGAGAGTAACGTTTCAGGACACAAGTGTCGATATTTCGGTAGCTTGCAATGCGGTGGCAAACTGGATACAATATAAATTAATTAAAAAACCGAAGTGCGAGTCGGACTCGCGCACCGAGGGTTCCGTACTTTTTAGTATTTGTTGTTATAGCGGCAACAGAAATAAATCATCTGTGAAAATTTCAACTGTCTAGCTATCACGGTTCATGAGATACAGCCTGGTGACAGACAGACAGACGGACAGACGGACAGCGGAGTCTTAGTAATACGGTCCCGTTTTTACTATTTGGGTACGGAACCCTAAAAAACAGCAATAACCTCTGCAAAGACAAATGTGGTTCCGTTCTGTTCTATTGAGCCAAGTAAAGCTAGGAAATTAGAAAGGGACCGCGCTAAACGTGAATTGAAACGGAAGACATCACCCGACTTTTAACGTTTTACCTTAATAACTCTGAAAATATAGCTACTTCTGCTAAAATAGCCACATCACTGGCTATTTTGAACTAAACAATCTAAAAATAAACTGTTATGGAATACAGGGTAAAGCTCGTCACAGACGGAGCGATAATATATCGGCCGATATCGGCAGAGTATCACTAAGCACCACACACGCAACGATACCAAAATATATATCGCTCTGCACCTACATTGTGAGAGAGACGAAATGTACCCACCGATACATGATACATATTTCAAAATATTTAGATCAAAAACATGTCGCCAAAAGCGACTAAAAATAATAGTGAGTGAAACCGTACTGATCTAAATATTTTGAAATATGTCTCACGATAGTTTAAGTTCGATTATGATACATATTATCGCAAGGCATCTTAAGGCATCTGCAGATGCCTTGCGATAAGATATCGGCAGATACCAATATACATTACAGCTTCGTGTGTAAGCTCTGTCAAATAGTACGTAAAAGATATCGGCAGATGCCGTATCTGTCGGTATCTGCCGATATATTATCGCTCCGTCTGCGATGGGCTTGAATTGAAAATTAGACATTTTATCGTGTTTTTTTCTATCGAGACAACTTTATCCATTTAAGGATCACTTGCACCATTCCACTAACCCAGGTTAACCGGTTAAACCCTTAGTTACTATGGTTACCAGTACAATTTGACACTGGGTTAACGGTTTTGATTATTGTAAGAATTAGGAGCGAAAAACAGATTTCATGAAAATTTTTGAATGCTAACTCTTATAATAATTAAAAATTCGAAAAAAATCATAGCTGTTGTTGTTGAATGTTGATATGCATCTGTGTCAAAATATTTCCAATAATGTTAAATATGAGGACTAAGTTTGTATGAAAAGGTGATTTCTCGCGGGTCCTCCTCTTTCGTCTTACAGATCGGAAGGTCACTTTACACTGGCATCCAAAATCTAGATTCTCCATTCACGCGCATCCATCGGGAACACTCGCTCGTACGAGTAGCTTCGCTCTGTCGCCTCTATGGACATTTTACACTGTGATTTTCAGTCAGGATTTTCCGGCCTAAAATCTGCTTTTTTTTCGGATACTGGTTTTTTCTATACGGTTTGTTTAAAAAAACGGGTAGACTCTGTTGTGTTTGGAAGTAAGTTTAAAAATTAGTCAAATATATTTTTAATTTCTAGTAGAATGTCTGACATTTAATATAATTTCTTCAACGACGTAGTAAGGGTACATTTTTAATAATAATATTACGTTCAGATCCAGACTATCATATAGGTCAACTGCCCAATTAAAAAAAAAACTTGGTCTTTGGTTATGATATGAATACTTTACATATACGTATATATATATATATATATATATATATACCTACTTTAATATAATGTATACAATGTCAAATGCCAGTACCAGTTTCACCAGTCGGGCTTTGAATATAAATAGTAAATACACATACTATTTTGCATACATTACATAGATATATGTATGTACTATATTTCAGATAAAAAACATGTTGTTTTGACCCCAACCCAGGAAATAAAGTTTGTTACGCAGTTTTAAAAATAAAACAAAAAACAATGAACAGTCGTAAGTTAACTGTCGTAAGCAAGTTTGGCGACAATCCCGCGGTTTATCGCGCGGAACGCGATAAGATAAACTTTTTATGAGAGCACCTTATTCGTAATTGTCGAAAAACTCCAGCCACGGATCTAAGGCTTAGGTCTTAGTGGCCGGGCAAGTAAAGTACAACTCAAATTGTACCCGTCTGTACCTTCCCATCAATGAAAAATACAAAAATACGCACGCCCTTATAAAACCTAGCAACCTCTTACAAAATTGTTAAGTTTTATTAGTTTCTTATAAACAGAAATGCCAAAATTACAGATAGGACAAACATCAACGATTTGTTAGACTTCAGACGTTTATGAATTTCTATAGGTACTTAAACTGAAATAAAAAGTTAACTCATGATGACGTCATGACTCTAGAACAGAAATCAATAAAATAATTTCATTGTTCTATTCAAATTCATTATAATTGTTTAAATCTAAGCCATTTAGTTTTCGACTAACAGCGAGTACGGGATAATGTATCAAGGGTCTGCCTAAAAACCAGCGTTGTAGTAAATACACTGCAACATTATGCTGAGGCAAGCTCCTATTTAACACGCATGAATATTTCTCTTTGATATGTGCAACTCAATTTCTTAGTTTTTTAAGTCTAAATTAAGGGTTTATCTGTAAAAAATGTACTACGCTATCTGTTAACTCTGCCATTTCATGTGATGTTGAATAAAAATGTTCTATGTCTATAGTAGGTAGGTACTTCTTCTTCATACGGTGTCGTCTCCTGCGGGAGGTTGGCTATCATTAGGGCTATTTTCACGTTTGACGCTGCAGCTCGAAACAGCGATCTGGTGCTCATCTTGAACCGGCACCTGAGGTTTTTGAGCCAAGAGGTAATGTCTTCTTCCACGTTTTCGTTTGCCTTGGTTCTTGGCACAGATTTAATATATACGCTAGATGACGCAAATACCACGATTTGTATTGAAACCAAGCGTGTCGACTTTTTCATACAAAATTTACCCATAATATAATTTTAAAATTACTTATCTGTGATAGGAAATATGTTCTTGCCTTTGGGTGCTCGCAATTTTTGGGCTGTTGCAGTTAATTATCATGCAACGAAGCATTTTTTA
Source organism: Cydia strobilella (assembly GCF_947568885.1). Lineage (NCBI taxonomy): Eukaryota > Metazoa > Arthropoda > Insecta > Lepidoptera > Tortricidae > Cydia > Cydia strobilella. The sequence continues at coordinate 2,123,533 of NC_086053.1, forward strand.
AGTTTTCACGGACGTCCGGCTGCAACAACTGACGCGCGTGAACTGTAAAGAGCGACGGTCAACCTCGACGCTTGGTCGGGGTTCGGACACGCCAAGTAGATGCATTTGCGTCTTCTATGGTATATTTATTTATGTGGTTCTTGGTTTGCCTAGGTACTTCATTTTGATAATAGCAACAACTTAAACAATTGTCGAAACGTACGTGACCTGACTAACCTAACTGACTATTGACCATTGATTACTTTATAAGGCCTAATTACACCTTATTTATGTGCGTCTAAGTAGGTACGTTTATTACCTAGATAGTCTCTAATAAACAATAGGTTTATCTCTAATATTACAGTCAATAAACAACAAATAACCATACAGACAGGTCATTATTAGCTGCAACATCGATACCATTATCGATTTGCAAAATCTCCTATCGTAGCTGCGTAACCGCTGTCTCAAGAACAAAGACCTCAAATATTTTACTGGGCTTTATAACAAACTTCATAAACCTCGTAACTTAATACACTGTGTAGCTGTATAAACAACCTTATCCGTCTGTAAATAGAGTTCATATTTATGAAACAACAGAAAGTGAAATGCTACTTGTTGGTGAGCGCCTATTTTACTGGAGGTTTTTTATAAGGTACACGTGAATTACGCGTGGCGGGCGATGACACCAATTTAGACATTATAAAGTGCCTCCTTTGAACGTGGTTCTATGGAACAGATGAGAATGACTGACGTATAAAATGATTTCAATGCCGTAAAACGGGGTGGCTTTAGGAAAATTTTGGGTTATTTTGATAGTTTTAAAACGGCCATAAAATTACCATTATTCATTATTTACTGAAACTGTTCGTGTGACTAGTTAGATTACTATATATTTTGATGTTCACCTATTGTAAAAAATCTCGCATGAAAATAATATTTATGGCTTCAAAACTACTTCAGTAGCAACACTAGCAGCAGTAGCAGTACTAGCATTGCAGTAGCGTTATCAAAATATGAAGTGCTTCCGATTTTATATTTATTTGACATAATCGAAATTAAACTTTCGTGAGACATATTTTAAAATATTTAGACTACAACGGTTACACTAACTTGAATTTTTAGTCGCTATTGGCGACATGTTTCGGGCCCGTCGGGGTCCTTCCTCAGGCACAAGTGCTCGCGGCGGCTGCACTTCGTGCATTGCGCGCTCTGCCCGCCTCGTCGCTCGTTTCGCGCACGCTGACAGAGCGGGGGCGGAGGGGCGCGGGGTTATTTGACATTTTAATTGACGATAACACAAATATGTACTATTATAATGAATGAGAAAAATTTAAATGTATGTAATTAAATTACCATAATTAACCAAACTTTAGTATTCATGACATAAGATGTACAAACATAACATAAGTATAGAAATAAGTAATTGTAATGCCCTCACAGGGTAGCATGTACTATTCCTAAGATTATATATAACACCATGTATTCT